>NW_025050400.1:0-13325 GCF_019279795.1 Protopterus annectens
CACTCATATAATTTTACAGGCAGATCCTACATCCAGATAAGCAATTAATAGTTATCTCCTTGTTCACTCTGGTGAATGGGGTGTATATGTATCATACAAAGGAGTCCCTATAACAAGGGTTCTGGGTAATGCATTTGCTTGCCTTATGGGATTTACTCTTAGGGTTCTACTGGGTGCAGATGTACATGTGGTGTTTTGTGTTGATTTTTGTGAGTGCTGTAGAGATTGCTTAGGACAGGCATTGCCATATATAAGCTTAGGCCATATTTAAGGTTTGGGAAGCTTGCCATATATAAGCTTAGGACATCTTTGAGGTTTGGGAAGCTTGCTTTTTATTGCCTCACCATAACTTGGTCTATGAGTGTGGTGGTCTATGTTTGGTGGATGTAGTTTGTTTGCTCTTGACAACCTTGCCTGTATGTGAGATTTTTGCCTCCAGTGAAATTGTGTATGTGCATCTCTTGCATAATGTTTGTTTAAAGATTAAATGTCTGTCTATGAATGAGACAATTGTTATGTTCCGTCAGGATGCTCATATCTACCAAACTGGCTATGGAGACATTTGGAAATTGCATAGCCATGTTGTCCTGACCTCTATTCAGGTGGACTACTGTACACTGTGGACTGGGTGGTTTTGGTGTTTGGCACTAGACTAGGTTAGACTGTGCTAACATTTAATAGTAGTTGTGTTTGACATGCAACTAGGTGCTCTAAATTTGTCTCCACTCAATGACTTTGTTTTAGATACACCAAGTTACAGGCTTCAATCCTAAGGGATGACTTATACATGCAATTTACTATCTAAGCATTTGTGCACTGCTAACCTTCTGATGTAAAAATACCAAAAAAAAAAAAAAAAAGATTGTTTGAGAGTGCCATGCTACAACAAAACAACTTAAACAAACTATTTGAACAAGGCAATTTCAAGTATTAGAGTCCTTTAAAATGATGTAAATGCAAAATCAACAAATAAAGTAAAAATAAAGCAGCCGCACTCCAAAACAGTTAAATAAAGTGCAAAACAACAGCAATGCTCCTGTTTACTACAATCAGTTTCCTTCCTTTACTCCATAACTGCACTGGTTTATGGGAACTAGTTACTAGGTTTGCAGTCCTGGGACCACTGATGAGCCTAGCCCACATTTCTAGTTCCTCCAAAGCAGTGTCTGGTTAACTGATTTGTTCAAGAATAAGACATAAATATGAGACGAAATCAGAAATACTCTGTAAAGTGGAGACAAATAAAAACAGACTACTCTAAAACACTTTTATTTATTTTTATTTTTAAATATTTTTAAATATTTCTAAATATTTTTAAATAAATAAATAAATAAAATAAATGAGACGAAATCAGGAATACTCTATAAAGTGGAGACAAATAAAAACAGACTACTCTAAAACACTTCAAAGGTTATCAGAACAACAGGTTCTGCATCAACATGTATGTTGTGAAACACAAAAACAGTGAAACTGTAATAACTGACTAAAATCCTCAGCGATTAGCCACAAGAAAAAAGCTAATAAAAATCTAACAGTTAGAGCAAAGGATTAAGGCTTTTTGCCTCCAGCACCAAACAAAGAGGGTTTCAGTCTGAGCAAGCCAATTAACTAAACTGCCATTCTTAACTAGGGAATTACACACACACACACACACACACACACACACACACACACACAGTTCATAGGTTCATACTCAACTAACTGCCCTTGTGAGCCATTTTAAGCCTAGCCAATTATCCCTTGTGAGACTCAAACCCTGCACCTTCTGTTTGTAAGGCAAACACCTTAACCATTAGGCTACCCTCCCAAACTTTTTTTCTGTTAGTTTGAACCTGTAGATCTGCACTTGTAAACCTGCCTGAATATGTTGCACACAGTGCTTGCTGTGTCTCAAACACTATATTTAAAGTAGCTCATATCCACATGCTCTTTCTAAATGCCTAAAAGTAAATCCATCCTTAAGGCTTGTTCATTGCTGCACAAACCTGCCCTTTTAAATGCCTAAAAGTAAATCCATCCTTAAGGCTTGTTCATTGCTGCACAAACCTCTTCTTCCATTTACCTGCTATATTAAAAACAGCTTGGCCCTACATATCCACATACTTGTTCATATGCCTGCGCAGGTTAAAGTCAGTAAAATAAAATCTTGCACCACTGCTTGCGCTATATCATTGGCTAGTTGGATATAAATAAGCAAATTAAAAATAACGGGCTGCAATTGTGCCAGTGTTCTGCATGCGAGATTGCCTGCTGGCTAGCTGGTTGGTATCAAACAGGATATTTTAAACAGGACACAGATGCAGGAGCAGAAAGACTTTGAGGAAAAGCAGAAAAAACTTTTCTTTAGCAATTTTTAAAATTCTTACAGCAGAAGATTTTTTTTCCCTCCAAATTAATGTTGTGGCCAGCCCCCCCTCCAAGCCAATATTCGGCTCTAGGCAGCTGCCTATGTCAACTAGGGCTGGATCCGGCCCTGCCTATAGCTTACCCATTACGCAGGAAAATGGGCAGATTTAGGACAAATGAGGAAGTAAGGTGTGGTGGGTATTGGAAAAATTGGAAAATAGTAAACTGTAACTCATCCATTAGGTAGGATCATGAGGACACTGGGTAAGACATATAAAGAAGTAAGATATATTGGGAACTACCTCACAGGTAAGTTCTAGTTAGGCTGACCTTGTGGGCCATTTTAAGCCTAACTTATTTCCCTTTCAAAGGTGAGAATCAAACCCTGCACATTATGTCTGTGAGTTTAATGCTTTAACCATTGTACCAACCCCCAACCCTAAACCAGCAAACAAAGAACGGGAGCTAACCCAATACACAGGATAATAGGCAGACTAGATGGGACATATGAGGAGGTAAGGCACTGGTAAACAATGGAATGTAACACTGCCATTATGCAGGATAATAAATACACTAGGTGGGACATACTTAAAAGTAAGCTTAAGGTAGTCAGAAAGACATGCAGCTCATCTATTAGGTAGGATAATGAGGAGACCAGGAGTACAATAGGAAGAAGTGAGGTGCTGGTAAACAAAGAACTGCACCCATCCATTAGGTAGGGTAATGAGGGGACCAGGAGTACAATAGGAAGAAGTGAGGTGCTGGCAAACAAAGAACTGCACCCATCCATTAGGTAGGAATAATGAGGGGACCAGGAGTACAATAGGAAGAAGTGAGGTGCTGGTAAACAAAGAACTGCACCCATCCATTAGGTAGGATAAAGAGGAGACCAGGAGTACAATAGGAAGAAGTGAGGTGCTGGCAAACAAAGAACTGCACCCATCCATTAGGTAGGAATAATGAGACCAGGAGTAAGACAGGAAGAAGTAAGGTGCTGGTAAACAAAGAACTGCACCCATCCATTAGGTAGAGTAATGAGGGGACCAGGAGTACAATAGGAAGAAGTGAGGTGCTGGTAAACAAAGAACTGCACCCATCCATTAGGTAGGGTAATGAGGGGACCAGGAGTACAATAGGAAGAAGTGAGGTGCTGGTAAACAAAGAACTGCACCCATCCATTAGGTAGGGTAATGAGGGGACCAGGAGTACAATAGGAAGAAGTGAGGTGCTGGTAAACAAAGAACTGCACCCACTCATTAGGTAGGATAATGAGGGGACCAGGAGTACAATAGGAAGAAGTGAGGTGCTGGTAAACAAAGAACTGCACCCACCCATTAGGTAGGATAGTGAGGAGACCAGAAGTAAGACAGGAAGAAGTAAGGTGCTGGTAAACAAAGAACTGCACCTATCCATTAGGTAGGGTAATGAGGGGACAGGAGTAAGACAGGAAGGAGTGAGGTGCTGGTAAACAAAGAACTGCACCCACCCATTAGGTAGGATAGTGAGGAGACCAGAAGTAAGACAGGAAGAAGTAAGGTGCTGGTAAACAAAGAACTGCACCTATCCATTAGGCAGTCTAAAGATGAGACTAGGAGTATGTGCTTTGATAATACATTAAATATAAATACATGCTATTAATTTAACTCATTCCTCCCAATGGAGCTCTGGAAATTCACACTGTAACTTCTAATGGGTGTAGCCTAAGCTTTTAGATAGAATCAAATTATATCCTAACATTTCAAACAAATGTTCCCATCTATAGAACCATCAAGGTTACTAAATAAGTGTAACTGGTAAAGTCTTCAGTACAGACTATTTTATAGTGGGAGTATTCTTTAAATTGCATTTTATAAGTTACAGTAAACACAGTAACTATTAACTTTGTAATATTTTATCAGCAACTTACAACAGCTCATCAACGTCTCAAGTTCCATACAATGTCAGAAGTATTTTATTCATACAAATAAGAGCTTCCATAGGACGCTAAGCAGGTCTGTCTGTGCCACCTGTTGTCAAGATATTTAGAAAAGGATTAAATTTATGACAATGTAAATATTATATGAACAATAATTAAAATCTATTTATCTGCATTAGACAGAAGTCAGCTATCAATGCAGTTGTGCTTGCCAGTGCATAAGCTTCAAGATTAAATATTTTAATACTTTGTCTGTAGCATGGTTTTGGAGTTATTGATACAAATATAATCTAGCAGAATTTGATGCCTACAGGCATCAGTAGGATGGAACTGCAGAAACACCTGGAGGCATCAATAGGATGTAACTGCAGAGTCATCTGGAGGCATCAGTAGGATGTAACTGCAGAGGCACCTGGAGGCATCAGTAGGATGTAACTGCAGAGGCACCTGGAGGCTTTACTTGGCTGTAATTAGTTAAAAAATATATAACAATATTCTCCATCCCAGACTGTGTGCCATTTTGTTCCAGGCATATGTTGCTTCTTTCTTTCTCTACTTAAATGGGTAGGAATTGTGAGTATTTACTTTTGAAATAGTGAACCCTGGTTCCAAACAGTTAGTGAAGTACCAGTTCCAAACAGTGAGTGCATCCTGATTACACAGCGATGGTCAGTCCTGGTTTGGAGTCTCCCAGTGACTTCAGTTTTATGTTCCAGTCTTTAGGGATGTCACTCCCCAACAGCCTGTAGGTAATTGAGAGAGAAAAACAGTCAACAGATACTACTGTCATAGTTCATACATGTTACCTTCATCTTTATGATTTAGGATATAAAAGCAGGAGTAAGCATTACCACTTGGAATTACAAAGAAAAGAAAAGCTACTTAAATCCAACCTGTATCAAAACTAAACAGTATAGTTTCATGTGCTTACAAACAGTAATGATTTCAAGCTCTCTCTTCAGTCTGCATTACATGCAAAAGATAACATCCAGTATACCTGTACTAAATGTTTTTTTTTCTATAATGCCTGACAAGTTTACATGATAAAACCTTTTGTGAATTTCCTTATTCCCTTAACAAGTTCTGCACATAACAGGTTCATGCTTCCTCCTATCCACTTCCCTTAACAAGATATGCACATAACAGTTTCATGCTTCTTCCTATCCACTTCCCTTAACAAGTTCTGCACATAACAGGTTCATGCTTCTTCCTATCCACTTCCCTTAACAAGTTCTGCACATAACAGGTTCATGCTTCTTCCTATCCACTTCCCTTAACACGTTCTGCACATACCAGGTTCATGCTTCTTCCTATCCACTTCCCTTAACAAGTTCTGCACATAACAGGTTCATGCTTCTTCCTATCCACTTCTCTTAACAAGTTCTGCACATAACAGGTTCATACTTCTTCCTAGCCACTTCCCTTAACAAGTTCTGCACATAACAGGTTCATGCTTCTTCCTAGCTACTTCCCTTAACAAGTTCTGTACATAACAGGTTCATGCTTCTTCCTATCCACTTCCCTTAACAAGTTCTGCACATAACAGGTTCATGCTTCCTCCTATCCACTTCCCTTAACAAGTTCTGCACATAACAGGTTCATGCTTCTTCCTATCCACTTCCCTTAACAAGTTCTGCACATAACAGGTTCATGCTTCTTCCTATCCACTTCTCTTAGCAAGTTCTACGCATAGGTTCATTCTTCTTCCTATCCACTTCCCTTAACAAATTCTGCACATGACAAGTTCATGCTTCTTCCTATCCACTTCCCTTAAGTTCTGCACATAACAGGTTCATGTTTCCTCCTATCCCCTTCCCTTAACAAGTTCTGCACATAACAGGTTTGTGCTTCTTCCTATCCACTTCCCTTAACAAGATATGCACATAACAGGTTCATGCTTCCTCCTATCCACTTCCCTTAACAAGTTCTGCACATAACAGGTTCATGCTTCCTCCTATCCACTTCCCTTAACAAATTCTGCACATAACAGGTTCATGCTTCTTCCTATCCACTTCCCTTAACAAGTTCTACACATAACAGGTTCATGCTTCTTCCTATCCACTTCCCTTAACAAGTTCTACACATAGGTTCATGCTTCTTCCTATCCACTTCCCTTAAGTTCTGCACATAACAGGTTCATGCTTCCTCCTATCCACTTCCTTTAACAAGTTCTGCACATAACAGGTTCATGCTTGTTCATGCTTCCTCCTATCCACTTCCCTTAACAAGTTCTGCACATAACAGGTTCATGCTTCTTCCTATCCACTTCCCTTAACAAGTTCTGCACATAGCAGGTTCATGTTTCCTCCTATCCACTTCCCTTAACAAGTTCTGCACATAACAGGTTCCTGCTTCTTCCTATCCACTTCCCTTAACAAGTTTTGCACATAACAGGTTCATGCTTCTTCCTATCCACTTCCCTTAACAAGTTCTGCACATAACAGGTTCATGCTTCCTCCTATCCACTTCCCTTAACAAGTTCTGGACATAACAGGTTCATGCTTCTTCCTATCCACTTCCCTTAACAAGTTCTGCACATAACAGGTTCATGCTTCTTCCTATCCACTTCTCTTAGCAAGTTCTATGCATAGGTTCATTCTTCTTCCTATCCACTTCCCTTAACAAATTCTGCACATGACAAGTTCATGCTTCTTCCTATCCACTTCTCTTAAGTTCTGCACATAACAGGTTCATGTTTCCTCCTATCCCCTTCCCTTAACAAGTTCTGCACATAACAGGTTTGTGCTTCTTCCTATCCACTTCCCTTAACAAGATATGCGCATAACAGGTTCATGCTTTCTCCTATCCACTTCCCTTAACAAGTTCTGCACATAACAGGTTCATGCTTCCTCCTATCCACTTCCCTTAACAAATTCTGCACATAACAGGTTCATGCTTCTTCCTATCCACTTCCCTTAACAAGTTCTACACATAACAGGTTCATGCTTCTTCCTATCCACTTCCCTTAAGTTCTACACATAGGTTCATGCTTCTTCCTATCCACTTCCCTTAAGTTCTGCACATAACAGGTTCATGCTTCTTCCTATCCACTTCCTTTAACAAGTTCTGCACATAACAGGTTCATGCTTGTTCATGCTTCCTCCTATCCACTTCCCTTAACAAGTTCTGCACATAACAGGTTCATGTTTCTTCCTATCCACTTCCCTTAAGTTCTGCACATAACAGGTTCATGCTTCTTTCTATCCACTTCTCTTAACAAGTTCTGCACATAACAGGTTCATGCTTCCTCCTATCCACTTCCCTTAACAAGTTCTGCACATAACAGGTTCATGCTTCCTCCTATCCACTTCCCTTAACAACTTCTGCACATAACAGGTTCATGCTTCTTCCTATCCACTTCCCTTAACAAGTTCTGCACATAACAGGTTCATGCTTCTTCCTATCCACTTCCCTTAACAAGTTCTGCACATAGTAGGTTCATGTTTCCTCCTATCCACTTCCCTTAAGAACTTCTGCACATAACAGGTTCATACTTCCTCCTATCCACTTCCCTTAACAACTTCTGCACATAACAGGTTCATGCTTCTTCCTATCAACTTACCTTAACAAGTTCTGCACATAACAGATTCATACTTCTTCCTATCCACTTTTCTTAACAAGTTCTGCACATAACAGGTTCATGCTTCCTCCTATCCACTTCCCTTAACAAGTTCTGCACATAACAGGTTCATGCTTCCTCCTATCCACTTCCCTTAACAAGTTCTGCACACAACAGGTTCATGCTTCTTCCTATGCACTTCCCTTAACAAGTTCTGCACATAACAGGTTCATACTTCTTCCTATCCACTTCCCTTAACAAGTTCTGCACATAACAGGTTCATACTTCTTCCTATCCACTTCCCTTAACAAGTTCTGCACATAACAGGTTCATGCTTCCTCCTATCCACATGTGTCACTGTACGTACTGAAAAAGCACATAACAGATGGGATCCTTACTGGTGACTGAGTGTGAAGTAAACAAGGCCTCAGTTTGTCAGTCAGAAATAGATGAGCTGCAAGAAACTACCTACTTTTTCTCACAGGAAATTATTGCCAGCGCTGTTTCTATTTCAGCACGGGCAGGGATTTGCTGTGTCTCTCATTTTTTTAGATATTTCTTTTCTCTGTATTTGTGAGATGAGGATTATTAATTGATACGTGCAAGTAAGGAAGTTGTGAGGAGGGTTGAATGGCTCCACATGGGGGGTGCATAGGCAATGCTTATTTTATATACAAGCTTCAACTGTTTGCATTAATTTGGCTGAAGCTTCATCCAGTAGCTACTTGTGGAGCAGATGTGCTAATAAAATCACATAATGAACTTTTTTTCTGTCTCTGAGCTGTTTTGTGCAAATATTTTTTGCCTGATACAGTACTTTTAACAAGTCTGTTACCCATAAAGTCAATATTTTATGCAATGCAATACATTACATCGTTACTTTCTGTCCTTCTCTATCTGAAAGAAAACTGAGGAGACAGATATTACTATGGACGGATTAATTATTTTAGAACTGAATGATGTTTAAACAGCACTTAATGCTGTGGCTAGTGTTAAACCCATATTTAAGCAGAAGTGTGACACAGTACTGATTTACATTAATTTAGTCACATGATTATGTTACATAAAATTATTATAAATGCTTTTTGTACTTTATGTATGATATGCGTGTCTGTTGATTGTGTACATTTATAGTATAGTGCTGTATTTCAATTTAACATTTTCTTTTGTGTTTATTTGATTAGATACTTAATTTACATAACTGATATATTAGGACATGTATTTAAACTGTTGCATTTTACAGTTTGCTAATCACTGAAAAAGAGCTGGTCTAGAAAGCTTTGCTTTATTTGATATGTCTGTTAATAAAATGTGTTTTTTGGTGGACTGGAGTCTCTGACTTCTTCACAGATTCATTACTGATTTATCAATTTTTGTATAAAGATCAGTGTATGACAATGTTTTACAGAAAAGAATTCTGTTTCTATGGATTTATTTGTGTTGCTGTTATTCCTCATACCCATACTGTTTCCTTATATCCTAAGTTAGGCAATCCACTGCATATTATACCCGCTTTTAACATTCAACATTTCATTTTTTTTATAAAAAACTTGAATTGCATTCCTTGCACTAAATTACAAAAGGATTTAACAGGACCTTTAGGTTTGCTGCTGGATATCATGACAGTGATGGATTAACAGTGGTGATTTAGGCAGTCACTCGGGTGGGGGCACGTCCAGCCACAAAAATGCATTTTTTAGGAAAGTTTCCTTATGTTTAGCATGTAAGCTGACTCAATCACTAGCTAAATACCAAACCTTTATTTTTCTTTGTTGTTTTTTAACACTAAATGACCAGCACAATGAATATATACTGTTATATACTCATGATTCCTGCCATTTGCACAAATGTACCACAGGCTGGTGAATTTATTCAGTTCTGGTGATTTTATTGATTCTGTTAAGTAAAGAAATGTTTCTTTACTTAAAAAAACAAATAAATAACTGCCCACAGCTGCAGCTCCCTATCTAAAGTGCTGAAGCTTTCTGCTTAACATCCCATGATTCACTAGAATGGCAGTGAACAGAAAGCCCGCATGTATATTAGGTGTATTTGGCTAGCTGTGGCTGCCAGTGTTAGAAGCTAAGTATTTTTTAATGTTGACAGTCAACCCGACTTTTATTGAGGATTACAGTCTGTAAATAATGGTAGACATTCAGACATCATATTATTCAGCAAATGCATACTACTGCAAAACATTTTATTCTAGAAACATTACAATAATATTAAAAATCTGTCCCCTTTTCCAAAGTCTGCAAAGAGATTTGGTAACTATTGCTACTCTAAGTTTCCCATCTCTCATTTTTCTTTGGCTGTATCCTGATTCTTGCTTTAAGAGGTTGAAGAGGTACACATGGCCAAGTGTTTATAAATGCTGGGTGGGGGTAGGGGATGCCTGTGTATGTTAATAATTTATTTTCCTTTTGTTTGATCAGTTTAAACAGTTTAAAGGACAAGTTTGCTTTTACATAAAACAAGTTGGAATACCTGGGCTACTATTTGCTTCTGTAAAACAAACCTGAATCACATTACTGTGTTCAGTTATTATTGTTACCACAATTAGATATCTGAGGTGTACAGAGTCAACAATAGGGTTATGACTACCAAGTATGGGGCTGTGTGTGGATGAGAACATATTGCCCTGTTGCCATAATCAAGTTAAACAGTCATTAGTCTGGCTTTGCAGAACTAATGTCATTTCTGGAAAGCAGGTTGGAATATTTCACTTTGGCCATTTTTTTAATCTCAATTGTACATCTGAGATGTACATAGTCAAGTGGCTGTAAGTGATGGGTATGTGCATTGGTGAATTACAATGACAGCAGCTTGAATGGTCTTAAATCAGGAAGATGAATCAATATGAACATTTGCATTTATGCATGGATCCCCCCCAAAAAAGTGCACTCTCAACCCACCACTGATCACAACAGACTCCATTACTACAAAAGCTCTTTATAGAACAAAGTTGTTGGAGTTTAACCAAGAGCTCTATTCAACAAAAGTATATTTTATCAATTACAGCATTATCCAAAACATCTTGAGGTATCCAAATGCATTAATCTGGCACAAATCACTGCATGAGGTCAAATCATCACAAATATTCCAAAGTTTGCTAATATATTTGATGCCTCTTGCTACACTAAGCTTTCCTTCACTCAGATGTACAAAATACCTAACTGTACAACTGGCATGTAGACCAGTAATGTGATATAATATAGCAAATTAAAGCTACAGAAACTGCCTTGGAAACTTTGGAGATGAATAAATACCTAATTTGTTAATATTTGAAAATTGAATACCAAGATAGTCATGAAAGTAACACATACCATAATATTGTGATAGTAGTGGGTTAGTATACATAGTTATTTGTCAAGACTGTTACATGTTCTACGTAGGAAAAACAGAGAGATCCCTACGTAAAAGAATATATGAACATCTGAATACAACTGAGACACACAGTACTATTAATGCATTATATAAGCATACACTCTCTTGTGTGGTTAGGCAAGGATTCCGTTTCGGTATTTTGGAAATTATTAAGAAATATATTAGAGGAGGGGTTGGTCAAATAGCATATATAGAAGTGAGTATTGTTGGCAGATTTTGTTAAATGCCACCCACCCACCAGATCTGAATGACCATGTTTCCCTTGTACCTATACTTAAAGAAAGAGCGACTAAATTATGAACTGTGAAAGTTTTTATAGAAAGTTTTTGTGCAACATGTTTTGTATTCATATTAATAATTATTTAATATTCATTAAGAACAACTATTTTTACTTAAAATGGTAACAACTAATATATATTGTGTTTTTAGAATGTTTATTTGGATGTTTTAAAAGTTCATGAATACTTTTATTGGATAATTGAATTATTTAAGTACTTAATTGCTGTTAATTTATTCAGGGATAAAATCACTTTGTGACTGGATGTTAACTGTTTTGATGATAAAGTTCTGTAGTGTGGCGGATGGAAGCGCTTGACTTATTTTGTGGCTGTGAATAAACGGAAGAATTTCACTTTGGATTCTTCTTTTGGTATCAGGTCTGGTTTCACGGGGTGTGTTGGTTTACACCATAATCCTTCATATTTCAGCTGCTCCCGTTAGGAGTCGCCACAGCGGATCATCTGTTTCCATTTCTTCCTGTCCTCTGCATCTTGCTCTGTCACACCAGCCACCTGCATATCCTCTCTCACCACATCCATAAACCTTATCTTAGGCCTTCCTCTTTTCCTGTTACCTGGTAGCTTCATCCTTAGCATCTTTTTCCCAATATACTCTGCATCCCTCCTCAGCACATGTCCAAACCAATGTAATCTTGCCTCTCTGGCTTTGTCTCCAAACCTTCCAACCTGGGATGATCCTCTAATATACTTATTTCTAATCCTGTCCACCCTCATCACATCCAGTGCAAATCGTAACATCTTTAACTCTACCATGTCCAGCTTTGACTCCTGCCTTTTTGTCAATGCCACTGTCTCCAACCCATATAACATAGCTGGTCTCACTGCCCTCTTGTAGACCTTCCCTTTAACTCTTACTGGTACTCGTATGTCACAAATCACTCCTGACACTCTTCTCCACCCACTCCATCCTGCCTGTACTCTCTTCTTCATATCTCTTCCACACTCACCATTACTCTGAACTGTTGATCCCAAGTATTTAAACTGTTGGGTGGGATAATGGTTAAGGTGTTTACCTTGCAGACACAACGTGCAGGGTTTGATTCTCACATGGGGTAGTTGGCTAGGCTTAAAAATGTCCCACAATGGCATTTAGCCTAGTACTAACCTATGAACCTATGGGTCTGTATCGGCATCTCGAAATCTGAAAATATCGAATGTGATATTGCCGACTCGAGAATGCTGAAAATGCAGACCATCGAATGTGTAAACTGAAATCTCTGTAAGGGGAGATTTCTGTTTACTTCAATGTAGTGCAATCTCGGAGTTGGTATATTTAAGTAGTGGGGGGTGTAGGGGGGCCTGCCCAACCTGCCTACACCCTTTTTTTTGTTTTTGGTGTTTGTAATTTTTTTTTCAGCATTTTGATATTTTAAGAGTTTGATCACTAATGTTCAACATTTAGTGATTCGAACTTTTAAAATTTCGAACTGCTAATATAGACCCTTTAAACACATCCACCTTCACCACCTCTACTCCCTGCATCCTCACCATTCCTCTATCCTCCCTCTCATTCACATACATATATTCTGTCCTCACAGTCCTGCTGACTCTGACCACCCCACCGTCTCTACAGCATATCTCCACCCTCCAGGGTCTCCTCCACCCGTGTTCTCATTCACTCACTACAGATCACAATGTCATCTGTAAATATCATAGTCCATGGGACTCCTGTCTTTGATCTTTATCTGTCAACCTGTCCATCACCATTGTAAATAAAGAGAAAGGGGCTCGTGAGCTGATCCTGATGATATAATCTCACCTACACCTTAAAAAAGCATCCTTCACTCCCACCCTGACAGACCCTCATACTGCTGTCACA
>NW_025050401.1:0-11065 GCF_019279795.1 Protopterus annectens
ATTGCAGTTCACTTCTCTGATAGTACTTGTCAGTGCTGTTAGGTAAATACCCTGCATTGCAGTTCACTTCTCTGATAGTACTTGTCAGTGCTGTTAGGTAAATACCCTGCATTGCAGTTCACTTCTCTGATAGTACTTGTCAGTGCTGTTAGGTAAATGCCCTGCATTGCAGTTCACTTCTCTGATAGTACTTGTCAGTGCTGTTAGGTAAATGCCCTGCATTGCAGTTCACTTCTCTGATAGTACTTGTCAGTGCTGTTAGGTAAATGCCCTGCATTGCAGTTCACTTCTCTGATAGTACTTGTCAGTGCTGTTAGGTAAATGCCCTGCATTGCAGTTCACTTCTCTGATAGTACTTGTCAGTGCTGTTAGGTAAATACCCTGCATTGCAGTTCACTTCTCTGATAGTACTTGTCAGTGCTGTTAGGTAAATACCCTGCATTGCAGTTCACTTCTCTGATAGTACTTGTCAGTGCTGTTAGGTAAATACCCTGCATTGCAGTTCACTTCTCGGTTAGTACTTGTCAGTGCTGTTAGGTAAATACCCTGCATTGCAGTTCACTTCTCTGATAGTACTTGTCAGTGCTGTTAGGTAAATACCCTGCATTGCAGTTCACTTCTCTGATAGTACTTGTCAGTGCTGTTAGGTAAATACCCTGCATTGCAGTTCACTTCTCTGATAGTACTTGTCAGTGCTGTTAGGTAAATACCCTGCATTGCAGTTCACTTCTCTGATAGTACTTGTCAGTGCTGTTAGGTAAATACCCTGCATTGTTCACTTTTGATATACTTGTGGTTTAGGTAAATCCTGCATTGGTTCTTCTCTGATATACTTGTTTCGTTGGTAAATACCCTGTTGGTTCTTCTCTGATATACTTGTTTCGTTAGGTAAATACCCCATTGGTTTACTTTCTGATATACTTGTTGGTTAGGTAAATACCCTGCATTGGTTTCCTTTTAAGTACTTTCAGTGCTGTTGGAAATACCCTGCTTGCAGTTCACTTCTCTAACTTGTCAGGTTTAGGTAAATACCCTGCTTGCAGTTCACTTGTATAACTTGTCAGGCTTTAGGTAAATACCCTGCTTGCAGTTCACTTTTATACTTGTCAGTCTTTAGGTAAATACCCGCTTGCAGTTCACTTTTATACTTGTCAGTCTTTAGGTAAATACCCGCTTGCAGTTCACTTTTATACCTGAGGCTTTAGGTAAATACCCGCTTGCAGTTCACTTTTATACCTGAGGCTTTAGGTAAATACCCTGCTTGCAGTTCACTTCTCTGATAGCACTTGTCAATGCTGTTAGGTAAATACCCTGCATGTCAGTTACTTTTGATACCTTGCAGTGCTGTTAGGTAAATCCCTGCATTGAGTTCTTTTGAAGTACTTGCAGTGCTGTTAGGTAAATCCCTGCATTGCAGTCTTTCTGTAGTACTTTCAGTGCTGTTAGGTAAATCCCTGCATTGAGTTCTTTTGAAGTACTTGCAGTGCTGTTAGGTAAATACCCTACTTGCAGTCTTTCTGTAGTACTTGTCAGTGCTGTTAGGTAAATACCGTACTTGCAGTCTTTCTGTAGTACTTTCAGTGCTGTTAGGTAAACGCATTGCAGTCTTTCTGTAGTACTTTCAGTGCTGTTAGGTAAACGCATTGCAGTCTTTCTGTAGTACTTTCAGTGCTGTTAGGTAAACGCATTGCAGTCTTTCTGTAGTACTTTCAGTGCTGTTAGGTGATATACCGCATTGCAGTCTTTCTGTAGTACTTTCAGTGCTGTTAGGTAAACGCATTGCAGTCTTTCTGTAGTACTTGTCAGTGCTGTTATTACCGCATTGTCCTTCTCTGTAGTACTTGTCAGTGCTGTTAGGTAAATACCTGCATTGTTCCTTCTCTGTAGTACTTGTCAGTGCTGTTAGGTAAATACCCTGCATTTGGGTTTGATAGTACTTGTCAGTGCTGTTAGGTAAATACCCTGCATTGCAGTTCACTTCTCTGATAGTACTTGTCAGTGCTGTTAGGTAAATGCCTGCATTGCAGTTCACTTCTCTGATAGTACTTGTCAGTGCTGTTAGGTAAATGCTCTGCATTGCAGTTCACTTTTCTGATAGTACTTGTCAGTGCTGTTAGGTAAATCCCTGCATTGCAGTTCACTTCTCTGATAGTACTTGTCAGTGCTGTTAGGTAAATACCCTGCATTGCAGTTCACTTCTCTGATAGTACTTGTCAGTGCTGTTAGGTAAATACCCTGCATTGCAGTTCACTTCTCTGATAGTACTTGTCAGTGCTGTTAGGTAAACACCCTGCATTGCAGTTCACTTCTCTGATAGTACTTGTCAGTGCTGTTAGGTAAATACCCTGCATTGCAGTTCACTTCTCTGATAGTACTTGTCAGTGCTGTTAGGTAAATACCCTGCATTGCAGTTCACTTCTCTGATAGTACTTGTCAGTGCTGTTAGGTAAATACCCTGCATTGCAGTTCACTTCTCTGATAGTACTTGTCAGTGCTGTTAGGTAAATACCCTGCATTGCAGTTCACTTCTCTGCTAGTACTTGCCAGTGCTGTTAGGTAACTACCCTGCATTGCAGTTCACTTCTCTGATAGTACTTGTCAGTGCTGTTAGGTAAATACCCTGCATTGCAGTTCACTTCTCTGATAGTACTTGTCAGTGCTGTTAGGTAAATACCCTGCATTGCAGTTCACTTCTCTGATAGTACTTGTCAGTGCTGTTAGGTAAATACCCTGCATTGCAGTTCACTTCTCTGATAGCACTTGTCAGTGCTGTTAGGTAAATACCCTGCATTGCAGTTGACTTCTCTGATAGCACTTGTCAGTGCTGTTAGGTAAATACCCTGCATTGCAGTTGACTTCTCTGATAGCACTTGTCAGTGCTGTTAGGTAAATACCCTGCATTGAAGTTAACTTCTCTGATAGCAGTTGTCAATGCTGTTAGGTAAATACCCTGCATTGCAGTTCACTTCTCTGATAGCACTTGTCAGTGCTGTTAGGTAAATACCCTGCATTGCAGTTCACTTCTCTGATAGTACTTGTCAGTGCTGTTAGGTAAATACCCTGCATTGCAGTTCACTTCTCTGATAGTACTTGTCAGTGCTGTTAGGTAAATACCCTGCATTGCAGTTCACTTCTCTGATAGTACTTGTCAGTGCTGTTAGGTAAATACCCTGCATTGCAGTTCACTTCTCTGATAGTACTTGTCAGTGCTGTTAGGTAAATACCCTGCATTGCAGTTCACTTCTCTGATAGTACTTGTCAGTGCTGTTAGGTAAATACCCTGCATTGCAGTTCACTTCTCTGATAGTACTTGTCAGTGCTGTTAGGTAAATACCCTGCATTGCAGTTCACTTCTCTGATAGTACTTGTCAGTGCTGTTAGGTAAATACCCTGCATTGCAGTTCACTTCTCTGATAGTACTTGTCAGTGCTGTTAGGTAAATGCCCTGCATTGCAGTTCACTTCTCTGATAGTACTTGTCAGTGCTGTTAGGTAAATGCCCTGCATTGCAGTTCACTTCTCTGATAGTACTTGTCAGTGCTGTTAGGTAAATGCCCTGCATTGCAGTTCACTTCTCTGATAGTACTTGTCAGTGCTGTTAGGTAAATACCCTGCATTGCAGTTCACTTCTCTGATAGTACTTGTCAGTGCTGTTAGGTAAATACCCTGCATTGCAGTTCACTTCTCTGAGTAGTACTTGTCAGTGCTGTTAGGTAAATACCCTGCATTGCAGTTCACTTCTCTGAGAGTACTTGTCAGTGCTGTCAGGTAAATACCCTGCATTGCAGTTCACTTCTCTGATAGTACTTGTCAGTGCTGTTAGGTAAATACCCTGCATTGCAGTTCACTTCTCTGATAGTACTTGTCAGTGCTGTTAGGTAAATACCCTGCATTGCAGTTCACTTCTCTGATAGCACTTGTCAGTGCTGTTAGGTAAATACCCTGCATTGCAGTTGACTTCTCTGATAGCACTTGTCAGTGCTGTTAGGTAAATACCCTGCATTGCAGTTGACTTCTCTGATAGCACTTGTCAGTGCTGTTAGGTAAATACCCTGCATTGAAGTTAACTTCTCTGATAGCAGTTGTCAATGCTGTTAGGTAAATACCCTGCATTGCAGTTCACTTCTCTGATAGCACTTGTCAGTGCTGCTTAGGTAAATACCCTGCATTGCAGTTCACTTCTCTGATAGTACTT
The DNA here is from genome assembly GCF_019279795.1 of Protopterus annectens. NCBI lineage: Eukaryota > Metazoa > Chordata > Ceratodontiformes > Protopteridae > Protopterus > Protopterus annectens. Next base: position 4,195 of record NW_025050401.1, read on the forward strand.
GTCAGTGCTGCTAGGTAAATACCCTGCATTGCACTTCACTTCTCTGATAGTACTTGTCAGTGCTGCTTTGGTAAATACCCTGCATCGCAGTTCACTTCTCTGATAGTACTTGTCAGTGCTGTTAGGTAAATACCCTGCATTGCAGTTCACTTCTCTGATAGTACTTGGGTCATGCCTGCTGTAAATTACCTGCATTGCAGTTCACTTCTCTGATAGTACTTGTCAGTGCTGCTAGGTAAATACCCTGCATTGCAGTTCACTTCTCTGATAGTACTTGTCAGTGCTGTTACTTAAATACCCTGCATTGCACTTCACTTCTCTGATAGTACTTGTCAGTGCTGCTAGGTAAATACCCTGCATTGCAGTTCACTTCTCTGATAGTACTTGTCAGTGCTGCTAGGTAAATACCCTGCATTGCAGTTCACTTCTCTGATAGTACTTGTCAGTGCTGCTAGGTAAATACCTACATTGCAGTTCACTTCTCTGATAGTACTTGTCAGTGCTGCTAGGTAAATACCCTGCATTGCAGTTCACTTCTCTGATAGTACTTGTCAGTGCTGCTAGGTAAATACCCTGCATTGCAGTTCACTTCTCTGATAGTACTTGTCAGTGCTGCTAGGTAAATACCCTGCATTGCAGTTCACTTCTCTGATAGTACTTGTCAGTGCTGTTAGGTAAATACCCTGCATTGCAGTTCACTTCTCTGAAAGTACTTGTCAGTGCTGTTAGGTAAATACCCTGCATTGCAGTTCACTTCTCTGATAGTACTTGTCAGTGCTGTTAGGTAAATACCCTGCATTGCAGTTCACTTCTCTGATAGTACTTGTCAGTGCTGTTAGGTAAATACCCTGCATTGCAGTTCAATTCTCGGTTAGTACTTGTCAGTGCTGTTAGGTAAATACCCTGCATTGCAGTTCACTTCTCGGATAGTACTTGTCAGTGCTGTTAGGTAAATACCCTGCATTGCAGTTCACTTCTCGGATAGTACTTGTCAGTGCTGTTAGGTAAATACCCTGCATTGCAGTTCACTTCTCTGATAGTACTTGTCAGTGCTGTTAGGTAAATACCCTGCATTGCAGTTCACTTCTCTGATAGTACTTGTCAGTGCTGTTAGGTAAATACCCTGCATTGCAGTTCACTTCTCTGATAGCACTTGTCAGTGCTGTTAGGTAAATACCCTGCATTGCAGTTCACTTCTCTGATAGCACTTGTCAGTGCTGTTAGGTAAATACCCTGCATTGCAGTTGACTTCTCTGATAGCACTTGTCAGTGCTGTTAGGTAAATACCCTGCATTGAAGTTAACTTCTCTGATAGCAGTTGTCAATGCTGTTAGGTAAATACCCTGCATTGCAGTTCACTTCTCTGATAGCACTTGTCAGTGCTGTTAGGTAAATACCCTGCATTGCAGTTCACTTCTCTGATAGTACTTGTCAGTGCTGCTAGGTAAATACCCTGCATTGCAGTTCACTTCTCTGATAGTACTTGTCAGTGCTGCTAGGTAAATACCCTGCATTGCAGTTCACTTCTCTGATAGTACTTGTCAGTGCTGCTAGGTAAATACCCTGCATTGCAGTTCACTTCTCTGATAGTACTTGTCAGTGCTGTTAGGTAAAAACCCTGCATTGCAGTTCACTTCTCTGATAGTACTTGTCAGCGCTGCTAGGTAAATTACCTGCATTGCAGTTCACTTCTCTGATAGTACTTGTCAGTGCTGCTAGGTAAATACCCTGCATTGCAGTTCACTTCTCTGATAGTACTTGTCAGTGCTGTTAGGTAAATACCCTGCATTGCAGTTCACTTCTCTGATAGTACTTGTCAGTGCTGCTAGGTAAATACCCTGCATTGCAGTTCACTTCTCTGATAGTACTTGTCAGTGCTGCTAGGTAAATACCCTGCATTGCAGTTCACTTCTCTGATAGTACTTGTCAGTGCTGCTAGGTAAATACCCTGCATTGCAGTTCACTTCTCTGATAGTACTTGTCAGTGCTGCTAGGTAAATACCCTGCATTGCAGTTCACTTCTCTGATAGTACTTGTCAGTGCTGCTAGGTAAATACCCTGCATTGCAGTTCACTTCTCTGATAGTACTTGCCAGTGCTGTAGGTAAATACCCTGCATTGCAGTTCACTTCTCTGATAGTACTTGTCAGTGCTGTTAGGTAAATACCCTGCATTGCAGTTCACTTCTCTGAAGTACTTGTCAGTGCTGTTAGGTAAATACCCTGCATTGCAGTTCACTTCTCGTAGTACTTGTCAGTGCTGTTAGGTAAATACCCTGGATTGCAGTTCACTTCTCTGATAGTACTTGTCAGTGCTGTTAGGTAAATACCCTGCATTGCAGTTCACTTCTCTGATAGTACTTGTCAGTGCTGTTAGGTAAATACCCCATTGCAGTTCACTTCTCTGATAGTACTTGTCAGTGCTGTTAGGTAAATACCCTGCATTGCAGTTCACTTCTCTGATAGTACTTGTCAGTGCTGTTAGGTAAATACCCTGCATTGCAGTTCACTTCTCTGAGAGTACTTGTCAGTGCTGTTAGGTAAATACCCTGCATTGCAGTTCACTTCTCTGATAGTACTTGTCAGTGCTGTTAGGTAAATACCCTGCATTGCAGTTCACTTCTCGATAGTACTTGTCAGTGCTGTTAGGTAAATACCCTGCATTGCAGTTCACTTCTCGATAGTACTTGTCAGTGCTGTTAGGTAAATACCCTGCATTGCAGTTCACTTCTCTGATAGTACTTGTCAGTGCTGTTAGGTAAATACCCTGCATTGCAGTTCACTTCTCTGATAGTACTTGTCAGTGCTGTTAGGTAAATACCCTGCATTGCAGTTCACTTCTCTGATAGTACTTGTCAGTGCTGTTAGGTAAATACCCTGCATTGCAGTTCACTTCTCTGATAGTACTTGTCAGTGCTGTTAGGTAAATACCCTGCATTGCAGTTCACTTCTCTGATAGTACTTGTCAGTGCTGTTAGGTAAATACCCTGCATTGCAGTTCACTTCTCTGATAGTACTTGTCAGTGCTGTTAGGTAGATACCCTGCATTGCAGTTCCTTCTCTGATATACTTCTGCTTTGGGAAATACCCTGCATTGCAGTTCTTTTGTCAGTGTGTTAGGAAATACCCTGCATTCAGTTCACTTTTAGTACTTGTAGGTTTTAAAAAGCATTCATTCCTTTTTATACTTGTAGGTTTTAAAAAGCATTCATTCCTTTTTATACTTGTAGGTTTTAAAAAGCATTCATTCCTTTTTTAGTACTTTTGGTGTAAATGTTGCATTTCCTTTTCCCATAGCCTTTCGTGTGTATAAACCCCGTTGCATTTCCTTTTCCCAGTCCTTTCGTGTGTATAAACCCCGGCATTTCCTTTTCCCATAGTACTTGTCCTGTTTGGAATCCCCGTTTGGGGAAATCCTGATTGCATTTCCCTTTTTGTTTGGAATTTCCCCGCTTAGGTTAAATCCTGATTGCTTCATTCTGTTTGAAAAAACCCCCTTGGTTAAATTCCAATTCTGTCATTCTGTTTGGAAAACCCCCTTGGTTAAATTCCAATTCTGTCATTCTGTTTGAAAAAACCCCCTTGGTTAAATTCCAATTCTGTCATTCTGTTTGTAAAAAACCCCCTTGGTTAAATTCCAATTCTGTCATTCTGTTTGTAAAAAACCCCCTTGGTTAAATTCCAATTCTGTCATTCTGTTTGTAAAAAACCCCCTTGGTTAAATTCCAATTCTGTCATTCTGTTTGTAAAAAACCCCCTTGGTTAAATTCCAATTCTGTCATTCTGTTTGTAAAAAACCCCCTTGGTTAAATTCCAATTCTGTCATTCTGTTTGTAAAAAACCCCCTTGGTTAAATTCCAATTCTGTCATTCTGTTTGGTAAATTTTCCGGTTTTTAGGTTTTTCCCCGATTGATTCCTCTTTAGTAATCCCTGCTTTAGGTTAAATTTTCCCCGATTGATTTCCTCTTTAGGTAAATCCCCTGCGTTATTCCTATTCTGTTCATTCTTTGGTAAATCCCGTTGGTTATTCCTTTATTGGTTTTTTGGTAATCTGTTTTTATTCTTATTTGTTTTTGGGAATCTTTGGGACCTGGTTGATTTTCCCTTTGGTAATACCCTTTTATTTCGTTTTCTTTGATTTTCCCTTTGGTAATACCCTTTTATTTCGTTTTCTTTGATTTTCCCTTTGGTAATACCCTTTTATTTCGTTTTCTTTGATTTTCCCTTTGGTAATACCCTTTTATTTCGTTTTCTTTGATTTTCCCTTTGGTAATACCCCCTTTGGTTTTTTTAAAAACCCTTTTTTTTTTGATAAACCCCGTTGTCATTCTTTGGGACTTTCTGCTTTAGGGAAATCTGTTGTATTCCCTCTTGTTACTTTCTGCTTTAGGGAATCTGTTGTATTCCCTCTGATAATTTTGGGTTTGGTAAACCCTGTTGGTTCTTTAATACCCTTTTTCTCTGTAAATCCTGTTTTATTTATTTCTTTCATTTTGTAAAACCCCTTTTTTATTTAATCTTTCAGTCTTTGGTAACTCTGTTAGTTACTCTTATTTTCTCTGTTATAAAACCTGTTTAATTCCCTATTTTCTCTGTTTAAAACTTTAGTTTTCCCGTTTGGTAAATCCTGTTTTTAGGTTAAACCCTGATTGATTTCCCTTTCTGTTTGTAATTCATGCTTTTAATCTTTTTCTTCTTTATATCTTGCAGTTCTTTTAAACTTTGGTTCTTCTTTATATCTTGCAGTCTTTGTAAAGCTGCATGCTTTTAAATCTTGCAGTTCTTTTAAGCCCCCTTTTTGTTATTAAAGCCCCGCTTTCGTTATTTTAATCTTGGTTTTTAAAGCCCCGCTTTCGTTATTTTAATCTTGGTTTTTAAAGCCCCGCTTTCGTTATTTTAATCTTGGTTTTTAATCTTGCAGTTCCTTTGGGAATCTTGGTTTTTAAATACCCCCCTTTCGTTATTTTAATCTTGGTTTTTAATACCCCCTTGGTTTTTTAAATACCCTTTGGGTTTTTTATAATTTTGGGTTTTTTAAATACCCTTTGGGTTTTAAAACCCTTTGTTTTCTGATAGTACTTTTAGTGCTGTTAGGTAAATACCCTGCATTGCAGTTCACTTCTCTGATAGTACTTGTCAGTGCTGTTAGGTAAATACCCTGCATTGCAGTTCACTTCTCTGATAGTACTTGTCAGTGCTGTTAGGTAAATACCCTGCATTGCAGTTCACTTCTCTGATAGTACTTGTCAGTGCTGTTAGGTAAATACCCTGCATTGCAGTTCACTTCTCTGATAGTACTTGTCAGTGCTGTTAGGTAAATACCCTGCATTGCAGTTCACTTCTCTGATAGTACTTGTCAGTGCTGTTAGGTAAATACCCTGCATTGCAGTTCACTTCTCTGATAGTACTTGTCAGTGCTGTTAGGTAAATACCCTGCATTGCAGTTCACTTCTCTGATAGTACTTGTCAGTGCTGTTAGGTAAATGCCCTGCATTGCAGTTCACTTCTCTGATAGTACTTGTCAGTGCTGTTAGGTAAATGCCCTGCATTGCAGTTCACTTCTCTGATAGTACTTGTCAGTGCTGTTAGGTAAATGCCCTGCATTGCAGTTCACTTCTCTGATAGTACTTGTCAGTGCTGTTAGGTAAATGCCCTGCATTGCAGTTCACTTCTCTGATAGTACTTGTCAGTGCTGTTAGGTAAATACCCTGCATTGCAGTTCACTTCTCTGATAGTACTTGTCAGTGCTGTTAGGTAAATACCCTGCATTGCAGTTCACTTCTCTGATAGTACTTGTCAGTGCTGTTAGGTAAATACCCTGCATTGCAGTTCACTTCTCTGATAGTACTTGTCAGTGCTGTTAGGTAAATACCCTGCATTGCAGTTCACTTCTCTGATAGTACTTGTCAGTGCTGTTAGGTAAATACCCTGCATTGCAGTTCACTTCTCTGATAGTACTTGTCAGTGCTGTTAGGTAAATACCCTGCATTGCAGTTCACTTCTCTGATAGTACTTGTCAGTGCTGTTAGGTAAATACCCTGCATTGCAGTTCACTTCTCTGATAGTACTTGTCAGTGCTGTTAGGTAAATACCCTGCATTGCAGTTCACTTCTCTGATAGTACTTGTCAGTGCTGTTAGGTAAATACCCTGCATTGCAGTTCACTTCTCTGATAGTACTTGTCAGTGCTGCTAGGTAAATACCCTGCATTGCAGTTCACTTCTCTGATAGTACTTGTCAGTGCTGTTAGGTAAATACCCTGCATTGCAGTTCACTTCTCAGATAGTACTTGTCAGTGCTGTTAGGTAAATACCCTGCATTGCAGTTCACTTCTCTTATAGTACTTGTCAGTGCTGCTAGGTAAATACCCTGCATTGCAGTTCACTTCTCTGATAGTACTTGTCAGTGCTGCTAGGTAAATACCCTGCATTGCAGTTCACTTCTCTGATAGTACTTGTCAGTGCTGCTAGGTAAATACCCTGCATTGCAGTTCACTTCTCTGATAGTACTTGTCAGTGCTGTTAGGTAAATACCCTGCATTGCAGTTCACTTCTCTGATAGTACTTGTCAGTGCTGTTAGGTAAATACCCTGCATTGCAGTTCACTTCTCTGATAGTACTTGTCAGCGCTGCTAGGTAAATTACCTGCATTGCAGTTCACTTCTCTGATAGTACTTGTCAGCGCTGTTAGGTAAATACCCTGCATTGCAGTTCACTTCTCTGATAGTACTTGTCAGTGCTGTTAGGTAAATACCCTGCATTGCAGTTCACTTCTCTGATAGTACTTGTCAGTGCTGTTAGGTAAATACCCTGCATTGCAGTTCACTTCTCTGATAGTACTTGTCAGTGCTGCTAGGTAAATACCCTGACCCAA
>NW_025050402.1:0-12110 GCF_019279795.1 Protopterus annectens
GGTTCCCCCCCTGTTTGGGCAACCCCTCTTTCCAAATCTCTCCCCAACCTTTTTTTTTTTGGAATTTTGAAAGGCCTGCAATTTTGGGCACTTGTTTCTGTCCTTTGGGGTTTTAACTCTTTCTATTTTTTGGCAGATACAGATTTTTTTTTTTTTTTTTTTTTTTTTTCTTTAAAGTTTTAGCATTTTTTTAAATTTTGCCTTAAAATTCTTTTGCTCAGCATTTGTTCAGAACTTGTAAGCACTAAATAAGCTACTAAACTATAGCACTCAATCTTCCTCATTACCTAGAGGAAAACAGTTTTGTACTTACTTTTCTCACTTGCTTAGAAAAACAGCTCTTGTACTCACTTTCCTCACTTATCTAGAGGAAAAGTTTTTATTCAGGCATGTCCAAGGGTCAGCCCCCGTGTTCTCTCCTGTCTATCTGATGAATCTGGGCATCTTGAGGCAATGTAGAAATTGCCCATGTACACAGACAACCCTCTCCTCCCACCCAACACTACAACCTGTGAGATGCACTTATCTAGCCAAACTGGAGGTAAAGCTCTCTCCAACCAAGACTGAACTTGACAGTCATGAGGAGAAGGTAAACATTTGCACCACACCACACTCATCACATAGTCTCACTAAATCTACACACCAAAATCCACACATAGTAACAAAAACATTTGAGGCTCTCAATAATAATCTGTCTAAGCAAGAGACCTCCAAAGCAAAAAAGCAACCTCCATCCCCAACACAACCCAAATGACACATAGCCCACAGACCAGTGTGCCACTCAACCACAGCCAATAAGGCAAAACAACGTACCCAACACAGTAGTCATAGGTGACTCTATAGTCAAGCGCACTGATGTCCCACTCACCAGGATAAACAAGGAGAAGGTTACTGTCAGCGCCTGTGGGGTGCCAGGATCCACCACAAAAACCCCCACTCAGGTCACTCCACAACAAGTACAAATATGACTCTGTCATTGTCCATGTTGGTGTGAATGACCTGGGGATACCTCCCTGGACTACATGAAAGAGACATGGAAGAGCTCTCCAATCTTGTAGCCCAGGCAGGTATGACCCTAGCCCTGAGTAGCATTCTGCCATCCCCAATGATACCCAGTACAAGGACAAATGATTGACTTCAACAATTGGCTAAGCTTCTGGTGTCATTCTAAGGGGATCCAGTATCTGTCTGCTTGGGATGACATGGTCGACAGACCACGATGCTTTCCACAGATGGCCTGCACCTTTTGCCCCTGGGTTTCCCGGATACTGGCTAAGGCTCTTGCTCCCCCTATAGTGCCTTTTTAGGCAAGGTTCAAATAACAAATTCACCACCTAACAGGAAAGGCAAGCAAAACTGAGGGTAATGCTACTCAATGCTAGAAGTCTAAATCTCAAAATGCACTCACTGAGGCACTCCTTAAAATGGAGAACATGAATCTGTGCAGTGACTGAGACCTGGTTCAAGGCTCCAGAAAACCCCCCTGCACTACCAGGCTATAACTCATACCACATTTTTCGCCATGTAACCTGGACCAAAACCCAAAGGGAGGTGTGTCCATATTCATTAAGGATATCCACACCTACAGGCTAGTTGCTCAGCATAATGCATCCGAGGTTATCCAAGTGAAACTAACTCTGGGCAAAACTGCAATTCAAATTGTATCTTGCTACAGATCCCCCACCATGCCCCAGGATTCCTACTCCTCTTTTCTTGATGTACTGGAAAATATTATGGTTCAACCAAACACCCTAATAATGGGTGACTTCAACTACCCCGCCATTAACTGGGAAAACTACTGGTGTACCAACTCCTTAGCTCAACGCTTTCTGGAATTCATAAACTCCAATGCTCTGGATCAACTTATCCACACCCCCACCAGGGGCAACAATATCCTAGACCTAGACATTACCAACATGAATGACCGGTGTTCCACACTTTGTTGGTCCGATCCAACCATATGCTAATCACCCTTAATATCCACATCTCGCCCCCACCCCCTATTAAGGAAACCACGGCAAAAAATTTCTCCAAAGCCAACTTCATGCTTCTTAAGACATAAGTGGTGAACTTCATGACACCCATGCAGATGGACAATACAATTACAACTGTTGAATCCTACACAAATGTACTCTATAAGCACTTAAACGAGTGCATGGATCGTGCTATCCAAAACAGAACCAAGATGCTATCCTACAAAAAAAGGAAGCCAATCTGGTGGTCCCCTGCCATAAACAAACTGTATAACAGAAGGAAGAAACTGTTGCAAAAGAGAGTAAAATCCCATGAGTGGAGGAGCTCCCTGGTCAGCCTCAGTAAGAAGCTGAGATCCCTTATAAGATCCTCCAAAGCTAGCTACAAAAACAAAATCACCACTAATTCTAAGGACAACCACAAAGCATTCTATAGCTATGTCAAGAATCTCGATGGCAACACCCAGATCTGCTCTGAGTTACAGCACAAAGGCAAAAAATTACAGAACCAACTGATATTGCCAAAAATCCTGGCAGAAGGTTCAGTGCTAACTTTACCCCCTCACCCCTAAAGGGCCCATATCTATACAGGAAGAATGCAGAGTCCCTGTAATCACAACTAGCAGGTAAAAGCTGCACTCTCTAAGCCAAAAAAACAGCATCCATGGGACCGGGCAAAATCCCAGGCTGTGTTTTACGAACTGGCTCCCCACTTAAGCACCATGTTCAATAATAGCCTCGCATCAGGCTTTGTGCCCAGTGAATGGCGCACAGCAACAGTTATCCGACCCCACAAAGGGGAGCCACCACTGATCCCGGGAACTATCGACCTATTAGCCTGATGAGCCTGGTCTGCAAGGCCATGGAACGTCATCATGGAACTCAACAAGACATTGGTAATCTTCAAACTCTGGATCCCACCCAGTTCGGGTTTGTGAAAGGCAGATCATGCCTCCTGAACCTGATTGACTTCTTTGAGGCAGTCACCAAACCCCAAGATGAGGGTAAGGTGGTTCACACAGCCTATCTTGCCCCGCCAAGGCTTTCAACACCATCCCCATTCTGGAATTATAGCTAAACTCACTAAACTAGGTATAAATCCAAATCACAAGATGGGTTGCCAACTGGCTCACTGACAGAACCCACACTGTAAAAGTTGCAGACCCCAAAATCTGACCTCAAAGCAGTGACAAGTGGAGTACCACAGGGTTCCATCCTGGGACCTCTCCTGTTTGGTACTACTTCTCTGAAATACAGGCTAACACAAAAGGGCCTCTGGTTTGAAGTTTGCAGATGACTGCAGACTAGGAGCCATAGTCAACTCCCCAAATGATGTGGACATCCTACAGAAGGGCCTGGGTAAGACAGATGCCTGGTGTCAGAGCCATGGCTTCAAGCTCAATGCCAAAAGTGCAGTGTCATCCCCTTTGGAAAAACTCTGTCCCCATGAACTACCACATAGGCAGCAATCTACTTAACCCCGTGGGGATGAGACCTTGGGACCCAGGTGGACAGTAGTCTCTCCTTTGAAGTCATCGCCACAGTAGTCGGGAAGTCCTTCTTGGCACACCATCATAAAAGGGTTCTCATCCAGGAAAAAGAGATCATTGTTCCCTCTACTCCCCTCATTAGACCCATTATAGATTTGCCTTTTGGAATGTACCTCACGAGACATCTGCAGCAGCTGGAAAGGCCACAGAAGTACCTCACAAAGAGGATTACTCCCCTCAAACAAATGTCCTACACTAACTGCCTCAAAAAACTCCAGCTTTACTCTGGAGCATATCGCATACTCTGAAGTGATCTCTGTCTAACATATAAAGCTAAGTCAAACCCAGAGCTGTTGGACATGCTACACCTAAAGAAATCCCAATCCCTCAAAGCTACATGCTTTAGGGACCTAAACCTTGTCACCACAATAAACAAGACATGCTAGAGGGATAGATTCCTGTCCCAGAGACTTCCCATACTCTGGAACAGGCTACCCATCTATGTCAAGCAAAGTTCTTCATTAGCACTCTTCAAGAAAAATCTTGATGAGTGGATGGGAAATAGGAAATACACCCCGGGGATCACTTCTGTGTCTCTTCTCGACAGAGGCACAGGAAAATAACTTTCTTAGGTGGAAGTCAGGGACCTTGTTGGCTAGGCTTACTTAGGCCTTTCTTTTTATATATAATAATTTTATATATATATATATATATATATATATATATCCTGTATATATTATATTAAAATATATATATATATATATATATATATATATATATATATATATATATCATAATATTCAAACATGAACCCACAGGGTTAATATCAAAGCTCACTGTTGGCATCTGTTTGTAAAACTACAAAACAGATGGTTGATGTGGAAAACAGACAATTCCATTACAGAACATGCCCTTCCTGTGGATTATGTGATCTCAGATTTAGTATAAATAATCACATGTTTCTTTGCATGCTACAGTTTGGAAATTTTAATATACATACAAACACAGGCACAGAGGTACATACATGTGTGTGTGTGTGTGTGTGTGTGTGTGTGTGTGTGTGTGTGTGTGTGTGTGTTTGAGAGAGTGTGTGCAGTTTCATTGGTTCAGCATTTCTTTTATAAGAGTTTTGTGGATTTATACTTTGAACTTTTGAGAGAGGGCTGAGTGTGACATCATTTGCAATGTGATTTAGGTTATTTTCCCTTTTCCCCACATTTGCAAAATCTCAGAATTGGATGAGGAGGTCACAACTGTCTCACCGTGGAGCAGCAGATGGGCTTGCCACCTGCAGAAAACACTTTTTTTTACATGTTGCTGCACTTTCAATTGAATGTGCAGTGCTCATGACTTGAGTGTTGGCAGAAGGATGTGGAAATGTTGATAATACAGTGATTTTATATATATATATATATATATATATATATATATATATATATATATATAAAATCACTGTATTATCAACATCTTTAGTTCATAGGTTTATATAGGCTATCTGCCCCCAAAGGGTTATAAGCCTAGCCAAATTTTGTGGACTTTTATATGAAAAATACTTGCCCAAGTTTGTTGTGCCTCTGTCCAGCAGTGACACAGAGATGATTGGTAAATGATTATCCACAGGTCAGATTCTCTTGAACAAATCAGCATGCTCTGCCTCCCTGGAGGATTTTATTCCACAGCATAGGGGGTCTCGGTGATAAATCTATCCCCAGCGTCCTTTTATATTTGTGCTAAGGTTTAAATAGCTTGCTCGTGGTTTTGGTGGTTGGATTTTTGAGGTGGAGCATGTCCATTAATAAGGTTGGACATGGCCTTGTATTCGGAATGTCACCTCTGAGCAGGCGTTGACTGAATAGAGCTGGAGTTTCTTCAATCTGAGCATATGACAGATTTTTGGGCAGGAGCCAGTACCAGGTCACATCAAATTTAATTTTCATTCCAAAAACAAAGCCATCCATCAGTAGAAGAATTAAGTTTTTTATTTGGAAACTGATTTAAGGTTATCCTTTCAACCAGAAGGCTAATAGGTGGGATATTCATTAAAAAAAAAAAACTCATGCAATTTTCAATGACAGGTTTAAAAAGCAGGACACAAACCAAAAGTCCTTTTGACTATCAGCATATCTTTTTTGGGTCTTTAAATTTTTTCCCCTTCCAGTTTCTTGGGAAGGCTTGTATATGGACTTCAACAGAAAGGGGTTACTATCCTTTACCCCATGTATGGGGGCCCCGGGTCGGGGTGGACAAATAAGCTCACTAGGTTTGTACACAATTTAAACGGGAAACCATTGCAATCCAGTGTATGCTATCTTTTGGTAGTGGCCTTGAAAAAACAACAAAATAAAAATTTATGGGATGGGTTTGTGGATGGATCCCTTTCCAAAGTGTATATCTTTTACATAAAAAGTGGTTTTTCTCAATGTTCATAATTAAAAAATTCAGTACATTTTTGGGGAAAAAGATTATTAACCAGTAGGGGTACATTTAGCTGTAACAGTTGTGGAGTAATTTATCTTGCTACACGTGAACAATGTACCTCCTTTTATGTAGGGAAGACAGAAAGAAAATTGAAGTGTAGAATTTACGAACACCTATACGAAATAAGAAAACAGAACAGTAAAAATGCACTACTTAAGACATCAAAAAACTTGTCCTAAAGCAATATTTTCTTTCTTTGTACTGGAATCTGTCCCCACTGATTTAAGGGGAGGTATGTGGGAGGACAAATTGGAGTATAAGGAGTTATACTGGCAGCTAATTTTGGAATCCAACAAGCCCCCAGGCTTAAATGACTTTTTATCTATTAAACCAGTTCTTAAATTGAGGTCTGCCAAACTTTGAAAAAAGTGAGTGTATTTTTTAATAATGTCACAAGATGGCAGCATGGGAACATGACAATCCTTAGGAAATAATATTTTGGTATTTAATTGTTCTAAAGTGTTATGTTAGATTTTACAAACTAGGTTTTTTACAATATATGTATTTTTAAGAGAAGTATATGTTTTTTAACATTTGATACATACTTGGTTTTAAGTTATTATGGGAACGTATTAACAGAACATCAATACCAGTGTATTCAAGTGTTTAATGAATGTCATTAATTGGCTTTATTTTATTGGTTAGACAATTATACTTTTAATTAGGAAAAGTATATATCTGAATACCTAATTTATTGCTGATGTATTGATTCTGATGAAGAAGTTTGTCGAAAACGTACAAAGTCATTTGCGTTAATAAACAGCTATTTTTTATTTGTGGTCTGGGTGTTTCACTTGTGGATTTGTGCGTATTGCTGGCCCTCCATTGGGGTTTCTGAGTGAATTTCTTTGGGTTTATGGTGACAGTTTATTCGCTTTCGTCTCATTTTTTGATGTGGATGTTTTAGCCGTGGTTGATGGCACAGTATGTCAGGCTAGTCCATAGTTGTGTGCAGGTTTTTTTTTTTTTTTTGCAGGACAACACATACAGGACTCTTGCGGATACCATCCCCTGGTTATGTTTAACATCAACTAGTCCCAAGCAAAGGCACACAAGATACCAAAGTGGTACAACCAAGACTAGTCAGACTGGATTGGAGGAGGTGGCCATCCTGTTTGAGTGCCCATCCCTGGCAAGGACTGTCATATAGTACAGTTGTAGGCATGAATACCACTGACCACTACTGCTACTACAGGAGACACTCCACATGGAGATCTTAACATGTGTGACAACGCTGATATATGTCCCTTATCACAGCAATGTAGACCACTGTGTACCTCTTGTAGGCTCTCTCCTATGAAATTGTTGCTTCTGTGGTGCCAGTAAGTGACTCAAGCTGCTCAAATGAGGTTGCTGCACATTCTTCCTTGATGTGTGTTTTGGCATCTGAAATAGCAGGTCGGGCATAAACACTGCTAATATGTATGCTCATATCTTATGTATTATGCTTGTCACTAGCACGCTGTACATAACTCATTCATGCAAGTTATACATATAAACATGTCATGGAGATGTTACACTTCATGACACAAAGATTTGGAATCCCATGTATGGCTTGAATATCAGGGTGCCATCTTGTTTAACTCATGCATGGAAATGGCTGTTAATGGTAGTACTCCACAGACAACTTTTTGTGAGAAAGAGTAAAATAATAGTTTATCTCCACAACAGCCAGTTCAGAGACCATCCGTTGGGACCACATGCAAGTCCTGTGTATGTCTGGGACAACCTGGCAGGCCTGCTGTCTAAGTTGACTAGCATCCCACGTACCAGTAAACAATGCTAGTGCCTGTAAAATGATCTGCGTCACTGCAAACCTGATGTCTCCAGGTGGTAAATAGAGGTGAGACAAGGATATCCCAAATGGTACAGTAAATATTTACTATACCTCACCTGCACAGCATTACTTTTAATATTTTTTTTCCTGTTTTTCACGTGCCATTTTATAATATTAAGTCTTTATATATTCTGAAAGATCTAAGTTAATTCCAGTTTGGCAACTGTATGTGATGGTCTCTAAGTTGTATGTGATGTAGATGACAAGTGTTTTATTGTAGCACGGTGTTGTTTTGTGAGGCAGGTACAGGACTGTTTCTCAGAGACATAGTGGCCACCATCTGTGCCTGCTTCACTTCACAGAACAGCATTACTGTAGTTGCCCATACTTCTTTGTAGTTAACTATGGTAATGTACACTGCTCTCCTATATCACGGACATCTGAAGTCTTGTTGTTGCTTTGGATACATACATGCTAGGAAAATTCTGTGTTGGGCAGGGGCTATCATTTCTGGCTTCTGTTTGCTTGCATGTAAATGGAACCTTAGCTTTGCACGGTCATCTCCACTGTAGTTACACCAACACATGATATGTGATTTCGTACAGGTCCTTTTTTTACTCTTAGCACAGAATGAAGAGAATGGTGCCAGATATCAAAGGCGGCAGAAGAGCTTACAGACACAACAGGGTTAGTTGCATCCTACTCCTTTTCCTAGATTATATCAACTAAAGAACTCAAGTTCTTCTTCATTAATGTCATGTTTCCCATTTTTTCAGTTATCTGCAGGTCACCATGGTCCACCAGAGCTGCAGGTGTGTGTGCTGCACCCTACAGCTGCCCCAGCCAGGGCTGTGACTAAGGCTGGTGAGCAAGGTTGGAGCGTCTCATCTGAAGAAGATTTTAGCCAATCTGCACCAGCACCCGGTCCTGGCTTGGTATGTAGGGGAGGCAGCTGTTTCCAAGGCAATGACCTGATGAGTCAAGATAAAGCAATCTCTTTTGCAATAGAAGGTCAACTCTTTGGTCTGAATAGCTAATGCCATCAAGCCACCAGTGTAGGTGTGGCCAATGCCACGTGAAAGTGCTGATCTTTGTGGAATAAATCATTTAGACAATTCTTCTGTGGTGTGGTTTACTCTTTTTTGATACACTATTGCTACTTTTGTGTGTTAGAGAATACTATATATATATATATATATATATATATATATATATATATATATATATATATATACATAAATATATATATATATATGTATACACATAAATGGATCTAGGACATTTGCTCGAGTGAGCAAATGTCTGAATCCATAATAACCGAACACACTAAACAAAGCGCTTTTAATGAAAAAGTGCTTTCATTAAAGCATGTTACAAAATAAAAAAAAAAACTAACTAAAACACTACATTTACATTTTAGCAGGGGAGCCCCTGCACCCCCCCCCCCCACACACCCTACTTTAATATTCTTCCTCAGAGACTGCACTATAGTGGGGAAATGGGGAAATTTCCCTTACCAGAACAGTAATACAGCATCTGCAGCAGGCATATTTGAGGTGAAATGCTGAAAGCACATGTGATTAGATCCATATATATATATATATATATATATATATATATATATATATATATATATATATATATATACATAAATACTCTATATATATACATACATACATACACATACACATACTTACATATATAAATACATACATAAATAACACATACATACTTATATATATATATACACATACTCTATATATATATATTATTAGACTTATAAATATATATACACATACACATATATATGAATACATACACATACATAATTATATATACATACATATATGTATATATAAGCACATATATCTATATAGATATTACTCTATATATATATATACATACATAATTTATATATATACATATTATTATTATTACTTAAGTATATATATATATATTATTATTACTTATATATATATATATATATACATACTTATATATATATATATATACATACTTATATATATATATATATATATATTTTATATACATATATATATATATATATATATATATACATATACATACATATACATACATACATATACATACATACATATACATATATATACATATATATATATACATATGGTTTCACTAGAAACCATCAAATTAACATATATTCAGTCATGAGACCATAACACCATACTAAACCAAATTATTTATTTATTGGTTGGTTTACCAGGATAGTCCATTGGGCGTAAGAACCCGTTTCAATGGAGTCCTGGGGAGAAAAGCTCCAAACAGAATATTTCAACATTTAACAGTTACAATATTAGTACAAAAAGTTATTAATATTGGGTAAACAAAAAAGTAGAACTTATCAGTTAGAATAGCAGTCATAACAGTTAAAACAATAGGAAGAAATGTACTAGAATTAAATAAATGTAATATAATACAGATAAGAATAAATGTCAAAGGTATAGAAGTAAAATATGGAGGGGTGAAATAAGTAGAGTTAGTTATGGGGGTGGGAACAAGAGCATTCCCACGGGAAAAGCTAGATGGTGAAAAACTTTTGAAGGTAGATTTGTTAGAGGTGGTGCGGATGGGTGGAGGTAGGGAGTTCCAGGCGGCGAGGCTAAAGGGAAAAGAAGGTTTTGCCTGGGGATGAGTGGTTTACTTAGTAGATTTTGATTATTTGACCTTAGAACTCTGTTAGGTAGGTGCTTTTTAAAGGCGGGGAAAAGAGAGGGACAGAGGGAGGGTTGAGAATAAGCTTATGGGCTAGAGTTATTTGAGTATAAGTTAGTTGATTGGGAAGTTCTAGCCTTTTTAGCTTAGGGGGAGATACAGTGGTGGGTGGAGGATTTTTTGGCGGGTTTGCAAATTTTGCAATTTTGTTTACAGGAGGTAAGTTGTTTTTTTTAAACAGGACTGAAGATTAGTTAGTAGTGGGGCACCATATAGAAGGGAGGATAGGAAGGAGGAGAAGAGTGATTTTAGTGGCAGATGTGAGGTGTTCTGTCTATAAAGCATGCCAAGTTTTTGTGTTTTTGATGTTAAATTTTCAGGTGGGAGTTAAATTTAGTTGGTTTCGATTTGGACCCCAAAAGGTTGGTTTCTGAACTATTTCAAGAGGTGAGTTGTTGGGAGTAATTAGAAGGGACCCCTGTCGGGAGGGATGGCTTTGGAAGGAGTAAATAACATTAATTTGGTTTTGGGCATTGAGAGCTAGATGATTCATAGCATCCATTGTCTGTGGAAAGAAGGCATCTTGAGTAAGTTTTGTAGGGATTAAAAGAAGAGGCAGAACAGATGATAGTTGAATCATCCATATTGGATGATGCTAGGGATGATTTGTGGAAGTCATTTATAAAGATTTGAAGAAGAGGACCCAGTATGGAGCCTTGGGGAACTCCTGTAGGGGTACAAGGAAAAAGGAGGTGCTTTTTCCATTTTACAGCTTTTTTGTTAGATAGGGTTTGAGAACCAGTTCAAAGGGGGAAGAAGGTGAAGTTTGGAGTTTGTTTTAAAAGCAGGCTATGTGAGATAGTATCGAAGGCTTTGGAGAGGTCAAGTAAGGTGAAACAATTTTTTCCAGAGTCACGGGCTTTTTTACAATCAAGGAAGGAGAGGAGGCGTCATGGTGCTATGATTGGGTCTGAAACCGTGCTGTGTGGGAGTTATAAGATGGTTGTCTAGGAGGTGAGGAAGGAGCTGAAGTTGGACACATTTTTTTAGATTTGAAATGGGGGACAGGATGGCTATGGGCGGAAATTGTAATGTTTTATTTTACCACCTTTTGTAGAGGTATAATAAAGGCTTGTTTCCAGATTTTGGGGGAAATGTGTTCTTGTAGAGCGGTTAATTAAAATGCTAATGGGGTAGGGAAGGTTTCCCGCTATACTGAGAAAGTAGGGAAAGGGGTATTATCAGGAGCATTGGTACATGGTTTCAATTTCTGAAGGTTTTTTTAAAAGTAGATGTTGGTATAGGATTTAATGAGAAGAGGGGCAGTCAGGAGGGTGGAGTTTTGGGTGGTGGAGATGGGGATAGGGTGGATGTAGAAGAGGGGGAGGGGAGTGGGTGGGGGTGGTATAGAAATAGGAATAGTGGGGGTGGGTAGGGTTTTTGATAGAAAAAGGGTTGAGAAAGGAGGTAATTTAGAAATTGAATCAATAAAGAAGGAATTAAAATTTGGGGGGCTAATCAGTCTGGAGCATTTGGGTCTGGGGTGGGGGTATCTGGTTTGCTGGGGTGGAGGAGAGTAGAGATCCCTTTCCAGAATTTTGGGGTTGTTTTATTTTGGTTTTGGGGGGTAGGGAAAAGAAAGTTTTTTTTTTGGTTTTTTTTGGGGGGTTTTTTTTTTTAGGAAGGGTTTTTTTAAAG
>NW_025050403.1:0-13537 GCF_019279795.1 Protopterus annectens
CCACAGAAAAAAACTGGATCCTACCCAGTTTGGCTTTGTTAAGAGCAGATCCTGCCTCTTAAACCTGGTTGATTTCTTTGAAACAGTCACTAAGGCCACTGATGAGGGGAAGGTGGTCCACACAGCCTACCTGGACCTTGCAAAAGCCTTCGATACAATACCCCACTCGGGCATTATAGATAAGCTCACCAGCTTAAATATAAACCCCTATGTCACTAGATGGGTTGCAAACTGGCGCAAGGACAGAACCCACATGGTTAGAATTGCTGGAGCCATGTCAGACTCCAAACCAGTTACAAGTGGCATCCCACAAGGTTCAGTCCTGGGACCTCTCTTGTTGGTATATATTTCTCGGAGGTACAGGCCAACACGGAAGAACTGTGGCTGACCAAGTTTGCAGATGACTACAAACTGGGTGCCATAATCGACACTCCAGCCGACACAAGCATCCTCCAAAAGGGCCTCATAGAAACAGACAACTGGTGCCAGAGCCATAGCCTCAAGCTAAATGCCAAAAAGTGTATAGTCATCCCCTTTGACAAAAACAAAGTGCCCACAAATTACCACATAGGTGGTAATCCATTAAGTACAGAAGAAGTAATTAGAGACCTGGGGACCCAAGTTGATAGCAATCTCTCATTTGACAACCACGTGGCCAAAGTGGTTAGAAAAACTTTTTATATAGCCCACCTAATCATGAAGGGATTCACATCTAGATCAGGGGAGGTCATCGTGCCTCTTTACTCATCTCTCATCAGGCCCATAATTGAGTACAATGCCCCTTTTGGGATGTACCTTACCAGACACCTGCAGCAACTGGAAAGACCCCAAAAGTACCTCACCAAGAGGATCAAAGGGCTCAAACAGATGCCATATGCTGCCCGGTTAAAGAAACTCCAGCTCTACTCAGTGGCATACCACCTGTTCAGAGGCGATCTGTGCCTGATGTATAAAGCCATGTCCAACCCGGAATTAATGGACATGCTGCACCTCAGAAAATCCAAATCCCATCGAGCTACGCGCTCCAGAGACTTGAACCTCAGCACTGAAATAAATAGGACATGCTGGAGGGACAGATTCATAACCCAGAGGCTCCCTTCACTATGGAATAAAATCCCAGTCCAGGTTAGGCAGAGTCCCTCATTGACTCTCTTCAAGAGGAATCTTGATGAGTGGATGGGAGATCGTAGGTTTACCCCGGGTATCACTTCTGTGTCACTGTTAGACAGAGGCACAGTATACTAACCTCGAAAAAGGGCATAGCAGAATTATTTTAAAATGGGTGGCGAAAGCCAAACACACTCTTGCTAGGCTTATAAATGCCCTAGGGCAAATAGCCTAGTATGAACCTATGAACCTATGAACTAAGTCCAGAGATAAAGGCCTTGGCATACATTTCATTGGCTACAGTAGTTACCCATGTGCAAGATATAGCAGAGGCCAGTAACTTTACTCAACAGAGTAATATTACAACAATAAGGCACAAGCACAACACAGTCCATCTGACTCGAACATCACTACTTACTCCCCAGGAAATACCCTGTACAACTTGTACCCAGTGTTATTAAACATCTGTCCACACTGCGCTCTTCCGAGATAAACACACTACAGCAATGAGCTGTAATAACAGCCCGGGGTATGTCGTCTATGGTTGGAAAAATTATCCCTCAGACACACTACAATCTCTATTCAGCCACAGCAACCTCCATGCAGGCCTCATCCCTAGGGATTGTGGTACAGCAAAAGTCATCCCTCTACATATATCTGTACGATACCATGAACAGACCCAGGGAACTACAGACCCACACGTTGGACTCATTGTAAACAAAAAAGTGCTTGTAAAAAGTAATCATGGGTCTAATCAATACACAGCAAATATTCAAACAATGCACCAATCCCAGTTTGGTTTTGTCAAGGGTAGGTCGCAGCAGCTGAATCCAGTGCACTACATTAACAAGGCCACTTGAGCCATGGATGATGGACAAAAAGTGTTTACTGCCTAGCTCTAGCTGGTAAAGGCATTCACTATACTGCCTCACTAAGGTATTATAGTCAATTACAAAAAATTACACACAAATCCCTATGTAACACAATGGATAGTCAACTGGTTTATGCGTAAGACACGTAGTATTGGTGTAGGAATACTCCTACAGCAATACGTCCATTGCTACTGATGTTCCACATCAATCAGCACTTGGACATCTTCTGTCTGTAATACACTTATGTGAAGTCATATGAAATTAACAGTGTACTGGGGTTACCAAATTTGCAGATACCTGCAAGTAGGGTCTACTGACTGATTACTCCAAAGATCAACATATCTATTTCGAGGGTCTGACAGCCAAGTAACAGGTGCTTGCAAAGTTCTTCATTAGCACTCTTCAAGAAAAATCTTGATGAGTGGATGGGAAATAGGAAATACACCCCGGGTATCACTTCTGTGTCTCTGCTCGTCAGTGGCACAGGAAATTAATTTTCTTGGGTGGCGTAAGCCAGGGAACCTTGTTGGCTAGGCTTGCGTAGGCCCTTGGGCCGATAGCCTAGTACCAACCTATGAACCTATGAAACATAGCTGAAAACTCAATGCCAGACATTGCATGTTTATACCACACATTACTTCATTCAGGACACTCTCCTAGGAGTAGACCCACTGGTAAGGGACTTTAAAACTCCAGTTGACAGTAACCTCACTTTTGATCACCATGTGTCCACAGTGGTGATAAAATCCTTCTTTGTCATGGCAAGCTAGAAGTGATGTAATGCCATCCAGATCTAAGCAGATCATAGTCCTTCTATGTTTAGCCCTCATTCAACCTATAATCGAGTACACTATACTCTTTATCATGTCACTCACCAGGCCTTTTCAACAACTATAGTGTCCACAACAATTTCCTTGTGTTAAGAATACATGGTGTACGAAACATGTCGTATATATAACTTCAAACACACTTGTCCCTATACACAGTCTCCTACAGACTACTGTGGGCCAATCTATACGTAGCCTCCTAGGCCTTCTCATATCCATCCCTGATGGATATGGTACACATTCACAAAACAAACAGCACAAGAACTACTCATTATAAGCATCTAAAACTCGTCTGTCACATACGCAAAACATGTCAGAGGAAGAGGTGTGTGTTTTAGCATTTAACCTTTTCCAGGAAAAATAATACCCATTTATGTTATACATACCGCTTCTTTAAGCCTATTCACATAACTTTTGCACCAATGTATGGGAAAGTATAATTTCACCCATGCTTGTATCCTCTGTCCTTTATGCACAGCAAGAGCTTATACTTGTTCCAAGGCACAGACGTACACCAAAGTCTTTCTAGTTATTGGGCATTGACAATTACAAAAACAGGTACATGAATAGCCAGGCTTCAAAAGGCTCTAGGACCATTACACTGATAACTGCCAATTGTGAATTCTTCTAGTGACTTGCAAGGGCATGACATAGTTGTCCTTGTAATTTTGTGTAGCAACAAAATGTTAGAATCTATTAATACATATAATAACCACAATCAGCTATGCTGCAGTGTAGTAAAATGTAACATACTGGTTAGCAATGTATGTTTTATTTTTTTAAATTGGCTATAACTTACTAGGTTACACACTGTTGTATACAATGTATTCTATATAGCATACATCATGGACAAAACTAGGTTAAAATAACAAAAAGAGGACAGCTGTTTACATAACTCCCAGGATAAAAAAGTCCACAATACTCATGACCACTGTTTCCAGGAAAGGAAAAAATTACAGTGTAGAATCTTGAAGATGCTGAAACATACCAACATTGGTGTTAGGTGACATTCAGGTGGCGGCATTTCCCTAACCCATTGTCGAACAAAGTATTAGTCCATATAAAATTGATACGCTAGAAAAGAGCCATACATATGGTGTAGTGGACTAGTGAGGATAACAAAGAAATGATGTACTGTTACTATTATGCAAGAAGACCAGAATTTCATGTTATCTATGCAAAGGAGAAAGCAAAGGTACTCAATACCATTAAGCTTCTAGAAAGACATTTGAAGAGAAATACTGGCAAAGCATCAGAGTATGTAAACTTTCACAGCACAAACAATAAGATCACCGAGGGGGAATGAAATCCACAAGATTACTACGTGACAACTTAAACAAATAGAAGTAGAATTTATGAAATACTTCCAAAGTGAAGGATTTAGTGTAAAAGGTCTACCACAGTATATGGCACAGCATCAAGGAGCAATTATTCCCCAAAAGTAGGAAGAACTGAAATGAACAAATATGGACTTGTGGAAATTATTATCATACCTCTGCATTTGTAATCATGTCAGCTCCCTCAGATATCATCTTCCTTCAGTCTGTTTGTCTTTTTGGCTTTTCATGGTTAGGCATCGACACAGCAGAACTGCGGGCCGGTAATCATTGACAGTAGATTTTTATGGTGCAGAGTTGCCAGCCCGACGCAAAACCTTCAGCGAAGGCACACCCATTCACGCATGTCTTTCGAATGCCACTCAACCGCGGGGAGGACATGCAGACTCCACACAGAAGGCACTCCAGCTGAGAATCAAAGAGGAGTACCTCTTGCTGTGAGGCCACAATGCTACCGCTGCACCACTGCAGATTATCTTCCTTCAGTGGTATCACCAAATGCTGCTCTGACATTATCGGTGTACTACCTAAGAGCACAAATACATGACCCCAAGGTTGACCAGGAGACTAGTTCATCATGAGAACAAACTGTACAGGTGATGACATTACTGCGTCAGATCCTTCGCAAAGCCACACCGCTTTAACTGTTCCATTGGGTGGCAAATGCCAGAAATCCTTCGATACCTGTAGCATTCACGTTTTCATATTGTTATACTTCCTAGCTCCAAAACCACACCACTCCATTGCTTTGCTATCATTAACACACACAATGGCATGTATTTTGTAAATCTGTTCATACATTCATCTGAATTGTCAACAGTTCCTATCTCCCCTAATTTTTGCACTCCAATGCTTGCTTATATCCATGCTGATACACAGTTATAACTATCTGTTGTGGTTGTGACATGTACAGCGGAATGACTTCCTTTTGTCTCCCTTGTTTTATTCCATTTGTATATTTTGATTTTTTTACTTTGTTCCAACAGCCCATTGGTATCAGTCTACCCACAGTTGTACTCATGTATAATATGAAAAAAATCAACAGTCCTGCTATACACATGGATATCTGATAAGAAATAATATGTCTACTACACTGTGGTGCCTACGCACCTCAGGCAAAAACAATGCAAAACCTATGTATACTGATAAAAGGGAATATGATTTTATTATGAATAGAGAAACACCTACCTCCTGTGGTGACGGCACCACAGTGGTATGCATAACACTTAAATGTCTGTCTATTTCATCCACCTGTTTAATCTGTTTAAGTACTTTTGAATAAATGCAGCTACATATTTTATGATAATGAGACTTGGTAAATGCAACCCAGTTAATGCACAAAGTAGGACTCATACTGGTGTAATCCACATTGGCACTGAGACTGTCTGCAGCTGAATGCAGTCCTCACTCAGAAACCACAGGGGGTTGCTTTCAACTGAAACAGGGTTCTATCAAAAAGAAAAAAACTTTGAAGCTGGGTACCTGGGAAGCAGAATGTATTTATCATTCATTCCCTGTTCCACAATTCTCTCATACTCTGTTTTCATCTTTCCATGTAACAAAAGGTTTCTGTAATTAGCCCTGTCTCACACAAAAGGTCAAGTAGAAATTCTGTCTCAGAAGTAGCTCAAGTAGCAGTGCCTTTGATCTGTCTCCATACTTATCATTTCTCACCCACTATGCTTTCACCATTCCATATTGCATCTCTGTCCCACAATGTATGTTACATATTACACAGCCATCCACATACATAGCATGGGTTAGCTGCAACATTTCATTCTTTCCATTGGCTATCATATTCCGACAAGGAGTTATTCATTATTATTTTTCAGTTGCTTGTTTTTTATTTTTTTTTTTTGCATATTTTGACAAAAGTTTGGCATGCGCTACATTTATACTCAATAAAAGTCACCCAATCTAGTGGTAAACTTCCATTAATAATCTCAACAACAAACTAAAGAAACTGTTGCAGAACATGGTGTAGTCCCAAGAGTGCTAACACTCCCTTCTTCGCCTCAACAAAAATATGAAATACCACCACAAATCCTCGAAAGCCAGCTATGATGGCTGATTTGCAGCAAACACTAAAAACAATCACCAACCATTCTATACTTATATCATTAGGCTCCCTGTCAATACCCAAATATTGGTCTGAGATAATGCACAACGGCAGCTCGTATACTGAGCCAACAGATATTGACAACACACTGGAAGACAGATTAATTGACAACTAAACCCTTCTCTCCACCCCTAAAGCACATATCACAATACCAGAAGCATGGCAGGCACCAAGCATTACTGCAGCACAGGTTGCAGTTGCATTCACCAAGGACAAAATTACAGCTGCCATCGGACCCGATAACATCCATGGCTGAGCTCTACATGAACTACAAAGTGAACTGGCACCACATCTGTGTGCCCTCTTCAGTCACAGCCTCTACTCAGGTTTTGTCCCTACCAAAAGGTACACTGCTGCAGTCATCACACTAAAGAAAGGGAGTGAATCTAGACCCTGGTAGTTATCAACCCCCCCTTAGCCTCATGTACATTTCTAAAGCTATAAAATGCATCATCGTGGACATGATTAACAAATATTTTTTAAATCTCAGAACAGCAGACCACGCACGATTTAGCTTTCTGAAAGGGAGAATGCATGCCTCTTCTACCTGCTTTACTTCTCTACATAAATCACCAGGCCTGTGGATGAAGGTGAGGCAGTGCATACAGCCTACCTCCATCTGGACAAGGCCTTTGATATCATTCTTCACTGTCAAATTATTGAAAAACTACCCGAACCAGGCATCGACCATTATATCACTCGTTTGTTTGTAAATTGGCTCACAGATAGAAGACACTGCGTAAAAATACCAGACTCATACAAAGTCTGTCGGCCGTTCACCGGTGAAATTCACCATGGATCGGCCATGGGTCCTCTGCTGCTCGGCATCTACTTCTCATAACTACAGGCCTACACCAAGGCACTCGGGGTGACAAAGTTCGCAGACAATTGCAAGTTGTGAGCTATTAAATACACAACTGATGTTGACATCCTACAGATAGGCCTTACTGACATCACCAACTGGAGTCAGAGCCATGGCCTTAAGCTCAGTGCCAAAAAAATTAGTCGTCATCCCCTTTGGAAATAACCGAGTTCCCATGAATTCCCACATCTACTGAACACAGACGGCATTATAAGACATCTAGAAACACAGGCTGACAGCAACAGCTTTTTGTGACCACCAGATTGCCACAGCGGTCAGAAAGTACTTCTATGTGGCGCATCTCATTAGTAATGCTTTTGCATTCAGGAAGAAAGAGGTCATTGTCTCCCTCTAGTATTCTCTCATTCAACCAATCATGGAGTACAATGCCCTATTTGGCATGTACCACACTAGACACCTGCAACAATTTGAGAGGGCACAAATCTACCTCACAAAGAGTATCCTCAGCCTTAAACATTTTTCCTACTTTTTACAGATTCTAAAAAATTCACCCTCTCTCTGTCTCATATTGACTACTTAGAGGTGATCTCTGTTTGACTTACAAAGCCACATCTGATCCACCCGTTAGAAATGATACATCTGAATAAATCAAAAATCCCTCTGTACCACACAGTCCAGACACCTCAACCTCATTACTACAATCAACCGAAAGTGCTTGAGGGACAGGTTCATAACCCTGAGACTGCCCGTTATTCCTAATATAATTCCCATGCATGTCAGAGTACCTCAATGGCCCTCGTCAACATAAATTTTGATGAGTTGATGGGAAATAGAAAATTCACCCCAGGGATCACTACAGTGTCTCTACTCCACAGAGGCAATGAACTAAGGTTGGGGGAACCTATGACTGTGTTCATGTTGACCATTCAGTTTAACACTCCTACTCAACTTATTCATGGCCTACTTAAGAAAGTAACACCCTCTACCCTGGCTGCCAACCTCCTCCCAGCAGAGTATGTGCAAAAGGCTGCTGACACTAAAGCACACCCCATCTCAATATTGCTCAACAGAGCTACATCGGAAGCTAGAGTACCCACTATATGCAAAATCTCCCATGTCATACCTCTCCATAAAGGAGGCAGTTGCACTGAACTGTCAAACTTCAGACCCACAGCTACTCGGTCACCTCTACCTAAAATGATATCCAAGTGTGCACACACAGCTCATGTACTACCTCACACACAACAAGCTGTTGTCCAACTTTCAATGTGGCTGTAAGCCACACCACGTGACTACTTCTGCCCTCCTATCTTTGGCTAACGTCAATATCTACAACTGCAATAATAACAAACTATCCTCAGCAGTCTTTATAGATCTATCCAATGCTTTTGACATGGTTGACCACAACTTGCTGATAAATACCTTGAAAGTCTTCTCCTTAAACAACCATGCACTCTAATGGTTTCAATCCTACTGGCAGGGCAGGCAACAGGAAGTCCTATGACAGGACAAGCTTTAATCTCGTCTACACATCACATTCATAGTCCACCAGACCTCAGTACTAGGACACCTTCTTTTCTCCATCTGTATCAATGACCTTCATTCAGTCATCACAGATGCTACCTGCATTCAATATGCCGATGACTCCGCCTTTACTTGTTCTGACACCTCACCAGCTGGTTTATCCACATTAACCCAAATTATCTTCAATACAGTGGAAAAATGGGTGTCCAATCAACATCTAATCCTGAACGCCCCAAAAAAGTAAGCTGCTCCTCTTCTCCCCCACACGCAGGACCTCACCGCCATCCATCAACATTATCACAAACAATGGCACTATCATCTCCCCAGAAGCCCCAACGACAATACTGGGTGTCAGAGTCAATAACAACCTGAAGTTTGATGTGCATATCAATGCAAAACAGCTAAACCATTAGTAAAAACTCTTGGCTCGATTCAAAGACTCAAACATTTCCTTACTCCACTTGCTAGAACTGCAAATTCCCATTTTCATCTACTCTCAACTATTCTGGACCCCTCACCTCTATTCTGCAAGTACAACAAAACGGATCTTAATTAAACTATCGTCCTGCTACAACTGCATAGCCAGATTTGCTACAGGCACGGGCTATTGGACACACCACTGTCACAACATAAATCCCCTCGGATGGCTTCAACTGCATAGCCTAATTCAGTTCAACATGCTAATAGTGGCACATTAAGTCCTTTACCTACCAGAAAATACATAGCACTAAAAATATGATCAGCCCCTACACCAGCATCCAACCACTGCGATTATCCACTACACTCCTAGTGTAAACATAGAAATCCAACAACTCAGCTGGGGACTGTTTGTTCTTCAACTCTGTGTGAAAAACATGGAAATGACTCCCAGCTTAATTGACCATACAACCCTCACTAACTACATAAAAACAGAAATAAATACCTCAAAACTCATTGTTTATGTCCTTGCAGTAACCCTGAGTCGTGACCTCTCTATTACTTTGGTGCCTTACCATCAGCTACTTCTAACTTTTTTCTACCACACCATTTCTGGATGGGTCAATTGTAAAACTGCTGCACATTGTGTCTTAAACCTGAATGTAATGTTATGTATATATAACTTGGACAATAATGTAATTTATTTGTACAGTGTTTTATAATAAGTAAGTACTATGTGTGCTAAATGCTGGTATTGCTTATGAATGTTATCTGCTTGAAACTAGCATTCACTAAATGTTTAAGGTGTATTATATTGGCCCTTCTCTCCACCGGCCTCTGCTGAAAATGGACATATATCCAGTATGAGTAGCCTGTTCAACAAATCTACAATAAATAAATACAATAGAATACAATAAAATATATAAAAGCTATGTATATTGATACCATGGGGAAATGACTCCACTAACCATAGGGAAATAACTACCTGCAATGGTGCCGGCACCCTACTGGTAGTCTTACCAGTGATCAGCCACTTTTCTCTTTGATTCCCCTGTGTCACCTACTTACATACATTGTAATAATAGCAGCTATTGTATTTATGGTAATGACATTCGGGAAGGGCAGCTACTTTATGCACAAGGTAGGAGTCATACTGGTGTAATACACATTGTCAATGAGACTGTCTGGACCTAAATGGATTAGTGCTTCTGTAAGCTGCGGGTGGTTGCACTCATTGTTTCATAGCTTGGTACTAGGCTATCAGCTCTAGGGCCTATACAAGCCTAGCCATAACAATTACCTGGCTATTTCTTCCCACACTCTTTACTTCCCTGGACCCCTGTCTAGTATTATTGAAAAAAAAAATCCATAACAATCAGATCTGAAGCTGGCTATCTGTGAAGCTGACTGCATTCATTCATCATTACCTTCCCCCTGGCTTATCACAATGCCTGTTTTCATCTTCACATATTACACAAGATATCTTGTATTACTCATGCATCACACTGTGGGTTACCCACAATTATTACTGCTTAGAGAATGCACTGACCGAAGAAGTAACAAAAATTATTATCTGTCTCTATACTTAGTTTCAAAGGTAGGTACTAGGCTACTGGGCCTAAGACCTATATAAGTCTAGCCAAATGGTACCATGGCTTTCGCCACACAAGAAAAATATTTTAATGTGCCCCTGTCAAGCATTGACACAGAAGTGATCCCTGGGGTGAATTTCATATCTCTCATCCAATCATCAAGATTTTTTATGAAGACTGCTCATTGCCGAGCTTTGTTTGATATACATAGGTAGTTTGTTACAGAGTATGTGAAGTCTCTGGTACAGGAATGTATCCTCTCCAGCATGTTCTGTTTATTGTGGTGCGAAAGTTTTGGTCCGTAGAGATGTTAGCTTGGAGGGATTGGGATTTCTTTATGTGGAGCATGTCCAACAGCTTTTGGTTTCACATAGCTATGTATGTTAGGCAGTGATCGCCTCTGAGTAGGCAATCTGCGACACAGTAAAGCTGAAGTTTTTGGAGACCGTCTGCATAGGGCATGTGTTTGCGGCCCGTAAGCCTCTTTGTGAGATATTTCTATGGCCTTTCCAGTTGTTGTAGATGTCTTTTGAGGTACATAGCAAAAGGGGTGTTGTGCTCTTTAATTGTTCTAATGAGTGATTAGTACAGGGCAACAATGACCGTTTTTTTCCCTAGGTGAGAAACCTGTTGTGATGAGGAGTGCCATGTAGAAGTATTTCCTCACTTATGTGGCGATGTGATTATCAAATGACAGACTACTGTCAACATGTTGTCCCAAGGTCTGTTATCACACTTTCAGTGTCAAGTAGACTACCGCCTGTGTGGTAGTTCATGGGTACAGAGTTTGTAACAAAAGGGATGACAATGCATTCTTCTGGCACTGTGCTTGAGGCCATAGCTTTGACACCAGGCCCTATGTGCCACATCCTCAGGAGTCTTTATTATGGCTCCTAGTTTGCAGTCATCTACAAACTTTGTTATCCAAAGACCTTCTGTGTTAGCCTGTACTTCGGAGAAGTTGATACCAAACAGGGCAGCACACAGGACTGAACCCAGTGGTACTACAGTAGTCACTGGCCTTAAGTTGGATTTAGAGTCTGCTACTCTCACAGTGTGGCTTTTCTCAGTTAGCCAGTTGGCAACCCATCTTGTGACATCGGGATTTATACCTAGTTTAGTGAGTTCATCTATAATTCGAGATTGGGGTATGGGTATAAAGCCTTGGCGAGATCTAGATATGCTGTGTCAGCCATATTAGCCTCATCTATGGCTTTGGTGACTACTTCCAAGAACTCTATCCAGTTTAGGAGCCATGATCTGCCTTTTACAGACCCGAACTGGGTATGGTCCAGAGTTTGGACATTAACAATGTGATTGTTTATAAGTTTCATGAAGATACATTCCATAGCCTTGCTGACCAGGCTCATCAGGCTAATGGGGCGGTAGTTCCCGTGGTCCGTGGTGTCTCCCCCTTTGTGGAGTGGGATAACCATTGCTGTGCACCATTCAGTGGCCACAAAGACTGAGGTGACGCTATGATTGAAAATGCCACTTAGGTGGAGTGCGAGTTCATTGTGTATTTCATGTAGAACGCAGCCTGGGATGTTGTCAGGTCCCATGGATGCTGTGTCCTTGGATTTGGAGAGTGTGTTTTTTACCTGTGCAGCCGTGATTACAGGAACTGTGCATTCTGCCGGTATCAAGATGGGCCCTTTGGGGGGTGACAGAGGTGTACAGTTAGCACTGAACCTATCACCCAGGATATTGGCAATATCAGTTGGTTATGTACATTTTGTGCCATTGTGCTGTAACTCATAGCAGATCTGAGTGTTGCCATTGAGATCATTGACATAGCTATAGAATGCTTTGTAAAATCCAAGTAATTTATTAAAAAGTTGTTAGCGCTTTCATGCACGTAAGTCGAGTGCACTTCTTCAGACAACATTACAAAAAAGAACACTGGATATATATAAACCATAATTAGGAATCCATTAAAATCAGCTGATTCTTGTTAACTATTAAAGAACCATTCCATTAAAAAACCTGCCATTTGAATATTCTTAAATATTTAACACAAAATATATATACACTGTTACTATTATAAACAAAGATATGCAAAAAAATTTTAAAATATACAAAAAAATCTTTGCATTCAACTATAAATACAAAAAGCTACTTGAAAGATCTTACTAAAAGTAATATATATGTATAATACAATATTTCGATTTGCAGCTTCTTATATTTAAGTAAAAGTTGATCAAATGATTTTAACTTAGAAACTATGTTGTTGTTAGTTTCTTCTTGTTCAGAAGTATTTATAGTCTCTCGTTCTATCATACCGAGAAAGTTAGGTGTATTAATGAAATCGTTAAGTTGAGGTAATGCTCTTAAATCAGTGCGTTGAATAGCTTGATTGCCATTATTAGTGGAACCAACGCTGACACCATTAACTGCTTGATTATTGTTAGCGTTAGTGGATGAACTTGGTAAATTCAATTCAGCGTTACCTGGTAAAGGCAGGTTATTTGATGGAATGATACTCGTGTTAAACGTAACTCCGGGTTTGGGTCGAACCACTGTTTCGGCATTATTATTGTTTTAGAAATATTCTTCGCTAGGTCATCGACCCGTTGGGTCAGTTGTTGTATTAGAGCCGTAATATGCCCAACAGAGACTTCTTCTCGATTAGAAAGTCCTGAATTATTGGGACTTGAATCGAACAAGGTTAATGGTGTCAGCGTTGGTTCCACTAATAATGGCAATCAAGCTATTCAATGCACAGATTTAAGAGCATTACCTCAACTTAACGATTTCATTAATACACCTAACTTTCTCTGTACGATAGAACGAGAGACTATAAAGACTTCTGAACAAGAAGAAACTAACAACAACATAGTTTCTAAGTTAAAATCATTTGATCAACTTTTACTTAAATATAAGAAGATGCAAATCGAAATATTGTATTATACATATATA
>NW_025050404.1:0-12771 GCF_019279795.1 Protopterus annectens
CCCTTCACCCAGC
This sequence comes from Protopterus annectens, assembly GCF_019279795.1. Lineage (NCBI taxonomy): Eukaryota > Metazoa > Chordata > Ceratodontiformes > Protopteridae > Protopterus > Protopterus annectens. The sequence goes on from NW_025050404.1 coordinate 14, forward strand.
ACAACAAGAGTTGCCCAGGTTTAATAATTACCTCACCCGAAAACAATGGGGTTGCCCATGGTTTAATAGCATACCCAGCACAATGGGGTTGCCATTAGATTAATGGCGCTTTGCTGGCCTTATTACAGAGTTACCTATAGTTCAATGGCGCTTTACCTGGTACAATGTGTTTGCCGCGGACATCGCGCACCGCGCCGACCAGAGCACCATAGGGCACCGAGGGAGCAACATAGAGCAAAGTTGCTTAAATGCAGCCACACCCCTAGCCTGTCTGGATAGTATGAAAATAAAATGAATGACAAGGTTGAACTCAGGACTTTCTGCATCAGAAGCAAAATACAGACCCACTAAACCACCATGACAACGCATAGGAAACAGCCACTATTAACATTTATATATTCTGAATGGTAGATTAACCATTACCCAAGCAGGTCTGCAGTCAGCCAAGAATTTTACAAAGCGACCTATCACAAAAAACCTTGTAGAATCTCGGCATCTTCAAGCCCCACAGGTAGGAATACATGCCATAACCCAGTTGTAGCTCATCTGCGGCTAGAATGTCTGGTGTTGGAGAGGAACACACTTCCGAGTGCAGCGTTGGGGGATTGATCAAATACATGGTTTGGCTCCTTGTCCACCATCTGATCAAGACTCCTGCGGGCCCAGTTCCAAGGACGGAGTACAAGGCAAGGCTTGGAACTGGTTAGCTCGCTGACTTCACCAGTGCCACAGGTGTTCCTCGGACTGGTGGCAGATTATCACCACCATGTGCAGATCTGAAGAGGGCCAGAAAGCAGGACCGCTTCTGAACCAAAGATACAGGAGGCCCATGGGATGTGGGATGCCCCACAGCTAGTAGGTAGCCATGGAATGCAGTATGTAGCAAATTGATATTGGTATGTATATAATGGATAAGTATGACTCAATATCACCCATTTACTTTACAGCTGCAGGTGAGCCATGCTATGAATCAGCAAGCCTATGCTGATAGGCTACTGAGGCTGCGCCACCAGGCAGGTTAGTGATTGTTCTGCATATATTGTTATATATAACATATGGGAGAGAGCATAGAAAAGTGTTGTCATACACAGCCATAAAATTGCCTGAATAAGTCTCTGCATGTAATGTCAGATAAAAAACGTCAGAGCAGAAAAAAGAGTGTAGTAACCCATTAAAGAAAGGTATATATGTCTGGAATAATATCTTTTGCAGGCACTGTCATATAAAAATAAGTGAGTGAGCCTGAAAAAAATTGTGTTCTAACCTATTAATAAAGGTATAATATGTCCTGAACATGTCTACCCATATACACCGTTAAAACAAATAAAGGAGTGAGCCTGTGGAAACGGTGTAATGTCATTAATAAAGGCCTAAAACCTAGAGTGTATTGTCTGTGTCACAGAGTCTGAAATGGTGTTGTACCCTTGCATTATACAAAACAGTACTGTTTTTGAAAAGGTGCTGGCAACCCAGAGTTGTGTGCAGTCCCATATAAAGTGTGGGTGATGGACGTGTTAGTAGCTGCCAGAAACATATATACATTTTCACAACAAAGTCAGTTACTGGCTGGCATGAATAAGTAAACCTGGCACGCATAGTAGCAGCGTTATTTTTTCCCAGAAATGTGACCCAGGTGTGTGTCAAGAAATGCAGAGGGTTCTGTACAAATCAAAAGTGAAGAAATGTCATGTGAAAACATCCTGCAGATATTCTTAGGATAAAGAAATATAAATGCAATCCAAGAAATATGTAACAGCAGTAAACATCTGCATCCTGGACGAGTTAGTATGTCGATATAGGTCAGGCATATATTGAAGTCTAGCCAAACCCATTACACAACCCTAATGTATGGTGGCAAGTGTAAAATAATACAGGTAGAGGATATACACTTGCAGTCGCTAGGAGATGTAGTGTAGACTAAAAGGGTCATTATAAGATGTTAACGGGACTTTTCTACACCCTTACCTGTATGTGCATAAACCATGCAATTCCACACCTCAATGGGTATATGTAATCTTTAAATATTTGTTGGGACATATGTCCTATTGTTCTATAAATATTTGCATTTCACGTTGATGCATAAAGTGCTCTCATTTAAAACACCAGAATCGTGGTGGCTCTCTTGCTACCAAACATCCTCTGCATGCTGTTGCAAAATAACCGCACTGCGGTTTCAATATATGCATGTGTTATGCTTGCTGTTCAACTGTTGTACCCTTTTAATTGTGTTGGGTTACGGGGAATATTATTGCATGCTGTTTACAACAACTAATCCCCACAGGAATGCTGTTTTGCTTATGTTGTAATTAAACACACCCTAATCACTGAATCGTATGGGAATGCCGGTCCCAAAGCGGACCCACCTGTCCCTTCCTCAGCCAGCGCATTGCGTACCTGGCCTGCCAGCAGGTCCGGTGCTCCAGCCCGGCTCCCTCCTCCATTGGTCCTGTGCCAGCCTTCCCAGGTGGAAGCACTGCAGGGGTTGGGGCTTGTCCCCCGCGGCAAGCATGCCGGGCAAAGAAGGGCCACCTGTCACCCTTGAAGGGTTCAGGGCTGTGGTGCATAGGGAGATCCAGTGTTCAGTCGCTGATCCCCTCACGCCAGCAGGCGAGTGGCATGTAGTTCACGGGTGAGCACTGCCCATCCTACCAAGCTCCCCAGCACAGCCACGCCCTTTTGGGCTGTGGAAAGGTTCAGTAAGTGATCGCCCATAGCTGGGGATCTCTGTAGTTCCACTGTTACCATCTGTAGGCTCAGCCCAGGGCTTGCGATTACCAAACATCCAGCCCTGTCAATTGTAATTTCCACCCAATTTCCATGTGTCATACACTGCCCCTGTATGTGTCTTGTCTGTCTTGGTCCCTGTTTACCTTCCCAACCTACCTCCCTGGACATGCACCTACTTCCTCTAACTCACTTCCCACTCTTACCTGAAAAAAAAAAAAAAAAAAGGGGGCAATCTGTACCCACAAAAATTATGCTCCATACATAGCTGCCCATTTGCAACACATGTCCATCGGACAAACATATAAGCTGGATAATTAGAATTGGCAGTACAACATACTTTATTTGCCCTCACCCCTCTCCCAGGGGTGAAGGTTTCAAATTTCACTCCAAATTCATTGCATATGTGCACAGCTGTTGCTGTTAAAGAAAATGGGCAGTTATGGACGTTCCACTACACTTTCCGCCCTGCACATCCTCCGGAAGGCTTGTTTACCTACTGTGTGTCCCTCTTTGTGCCCCCTTTTTCACCACACTTTCTCTATCTCCCAATTTTCTTTTCGTTATAAAGAAATTAGCTGTGAGGGGTTAGCAGGAGTAAGCACTTTTAAGCAGTAGGTAAGCGGGATTACAGCAGGGTAATGTGCATGTGATGTACTCTTAGCTAAGCATCGCTAAGGATCTCAAAACCAGCGCATTACACCTCGCTTACAACTGCTTAAAAGTGCCTAAGCTGCTCTATGGCAGGTCCTTTTTCTGCTGAGCAACAAAAAGAAAAAAAAACTCTGCCATCTCGAACCCCCAGACCATTGACACAATAGACTGCATGAATTACCACTTAAGCCACAGAAGATATACAAATAACAACTTGGTTCTGAAATAAATATATATCATGCATTACAATGAGTGGAAAATGTAAATGGAAATTAGGAATGGAATAACACAATCCTTTTCTGTGGGTCTTTACTCAGCAGTGGTTGTGGAATTGCATGATATGACTGTGAAAGGAGAACCAGCCATCCTAGCAGGGAATAATATTAGTAGCACACTTTTACAAACACCACACAGTATCAGACCAGGATTAATACTGGCCACAGGAATACAGTGCAACAACCACATTTGTATGGCGGCAGTTAATTTGTGTAAGTGAGAAAAAGTAACATGCTCCCATGTATCCTTGTGTTAGCATTTGGAGGGGTGCATACATGTCTACACTGAGATGAGTGTACTGGAAGCTTAGCCAAATTCAGGTTTGAGTACAACATGCATATAACTGGCTACAACCCTAAAGCATCAGATAAGAGACATACCTACCAAAGTTTCAGACTGACACAACGGTGTCCAGAGCAAACAAGCATGGGCCCCACCTTGGAAATCTGAAAGGGCTACGCCTACCTAACCTACCATTTTATAGCAGTGGGCTGCAATCAAAGTGAGTAATGCAATCAACAAACAGCAGGCTGCATGCAATTACTGAATGGTGGGAAGCAATTGGTGCAGAAGACTGTCACATGCTGAAGTGCAGACATTCCTAGAAAAAGCCAGGCTGTACCTGCAGTCCACACATGCAATTATATCATTGCAGGTGCTGTGAGATAGAGAGTGAGAGAGAGAGAGATAGAGAGAGAGAGAGAGAGAGAGAGACACACAGACACAGACTGAGACAGAGACAGAACAGAGTGAGAAACAGAGACAGAAGAGGGTTGAATGAGAGGGCAAAAAAAACCAAAAAACCCCTCTAAAAACGTAACACATGGGAGCAGGAAATACTAAGGTAGGTATGTAACTCCGGAACATGTATAAAAGCTGGCATGTTGTAGATATTTCCTGAAAGAGTACTCTACACACCAAATCATCCATGTGTGGCAGCAGTATGTATCTGTCTGTATCTGCACATGTGCATAGGGCAAGGGACATACTGCAACTGTTAGTGAAGGGTGGACAGATATCTGTCAGTGAAGGTTGATAATATGTGCATGTATATCCATGTAGGTCATAGTGTGTGTGGCTTTGTGAAAACAGCATACCAGGGTGTGCAGGAGCGCCGTGAGGTCAACTGCTGCTCCTAGGCAAAAGGCAGAATCCAGAGCGCTCCCTACCACACTCCTCCTGGTTGCCCCATCCTTGTCTTACTACATCACATAAATAGTTAATAAGCACCCCTGCTAGAGCGGTGCCTTAGGCAGCTGCCCAGTTGGGCCCCCATCATGCTCTAAGGGCCAGCTATGGTAGTGTTGATATATGTCATGTGTGGTGGTTAAATGCACCTGTGGGACAGATTTGTCAGATCTGCTGCGCTGTTACAGCCAGTGAGGCCTGCTAATAATGCTACAAGGGGCTGAGGACACCCATTACGCATTCCTGCACGCAGCACTGTGCAGTAATTTAATCACATGAGGGTTCATAGAGGTTCATAGGTTCGCATACTAGGCTATCTGCCCGAGGGGCATTTACAAGCCCAGCCTTCCATAGTTTACAGGCAATACGCATACACCCCTTTTAGTATAAGGGAACTATACCCCTTACTTATTTTGCTGTGCCTCTGTCGAAAGCAAAAGTGACACAGAGGTAATCCCTGGGAGATATATCTGCGATCTCCATCCATTGGTCAAGATTTCTCTTGAACAAGGCCAGCGAGGTGATTAACTCTGCCTCCCACATATACTGAGTTTTGTTCCACAGCATAGAGGGAGCTACTGGTGAGAGAGAGAGATAGAGAGAGAGAGAGAGAGAGAGACACACACACAGACACAGACTGAGACAGAGACAGAACAGAGTGAGAAACAGAGACAGAAAGTTGAATAGAGGGCAAAAACCAAAAAAAAACCCTCTAAAAACGTAACACACGGAGCATCCCACAACTGTCGCATAAGTGATATCCCCACCATGAAAGGTGGACTGTACATGTGCCTATATGTACATCCATGTGTACAGCAATGGATGTGTACATGGTATGTGCATATATATATATATATATATATATATATATATATATATATATATATATATATATATATAAATATATAGTATAGAGTATATATATATATATATAAATATATATATATATCTACATATATATATATATATATATATATATATATATATATATATATACATATAGAGTGAGAGAAGAGACACGGTTCATATGTACACCACAACAGGTGTGTGTGGTGACCAAGGCATGGACTGTAGACCAAGGTGTTGATACTGAAGTGCCATTCCATCTTCCCAAAACAATGTGTACCCATTAATTACCACATAGGTAGAGATCTACCTAACAGTGAAGGTGTGATAAGGGAACATGGGACACAGGTGGACAGTGCAGCCTCCGGCTTTTGATGAAGACAGTGCCACTACACCTGTGTAATCTGTCTGTGTGGTATGTGTCATGACAACAGGTGTGTCAGCTTATGGAAGTATAGGCAGAGTTCCTCTACTCATCACAATGCCCTGTGTGGTATGTACTTCACATGACAACTACACCAGGTGAACAGGCTACAGACCAGACTTCAGGGGGTAATACTAGCTGCAAACAGATGCCCTATGCAGACTGACTCACAAAACCACAAGTACACTGGTATTGCATATTGGCTACAATAACAGAGGTGACCTCTGCCCGGACATACAGAGGTATGTCACACCCATAGCTGGGTGACAACCACCATGGCAACATATCCACAATCCTCCGGGATAATAACGCCTCTAGGGCCCTAAACCTTGTCAGCTCACTAAACGTGCACACATGCTGGAGGAATAGGTTCCCATCTCAGAAGATATGCCATACACGGAATAGACCACATAGCAATAGCAAACAAGGCTCCTCCTTAGCAGTTGTTATAAATACCCTGATGATTGTGTGGGAGATTGGTAATACACCCTGCAGAACACCTTCTGTGGTTCAGGTTGGCAGGGCAAGTGAAATCAAAGTACATGTCTGTCAAAGGCCAAGGGTAGCATATGGTTAGGCTCCCCGTGAGGGGCCCTAGGGCCAATAGCATATTACCTACCTTAGGACACTACATGCACTCAATACATGTACTTAATGCAATAGCTGCTATGTGAGGTTGCATAAGTGTAACACTGAATGTGTGCAAGGTCTGTAAAGGTGTGATAGCTTAGTGTGTGATGTTGTATCTGACATGGTAGTGCCTATCCTAGCTGTGAGGACAGCAACTGATGTGTAATGTACTGTTAGGCAGACATAGTAGTACGGCAAATGATGTGACGTAGTTCTCCATTGACGAATGTGGTGTCTCATTGTAGGCTAAAGTAATACATGTATGCTTAGTGAGTGGTACTGCTGGTGAATCCATCACCGATATGAACTGTAGTACTACCTGAAGCTGTAGGCCTAAACAGCACAGTATGGTGTGTGTTCACATTGCTTGGAAACACTGTCATGTGTGTTTCCTGTAGTCTCTACAGAGGACAGAATGCAGACATAAGGGTGTGTAAGTAGTTGCACAGAGTACCGTATGGTACACAGGTAATGCTCATCTGTATTAGCATACAGTTGTGCGTTGTATGTTTGCCTGATGTGTGTGTGATTATGCCTGTACAATGGCTGTAATCATATGTGTAAATGTGTGCATCCAGCGACATATATAGTCTGTTACAGCAGTATGCCACCTATAGTAACAACTGGACACATCTGTTAGGCAGGGCTATGGCATCAATGAATAGGGTGTCTGATTGGTACTACCATCGTGCCTGTACCATACATCCATTGCAATGGATGACATCTCTTGTTCATGCATCGGGTGTGATATACACCCCTGTCTTGAGGTTGTGCAATGTGTCACAAACAGTGTGTCGGGTACTCTTGTATAGTGGTGTGATATATAGAGTCTGCCAGGCAGTGTTAGTTAGTTGTGGCCTGAGAACCAATAAGTGGTATTGAACGTGTGCAACCTATGACAGACAACAGGATGGTATATATAGCAGTAAAGTGATATCTGTGGGTAAAGGTGTAAAGTGTGACACAGGACACTCTCACACATATTGTTCATATCTTTTTCATCCAGATGGCCCACCACTGCAACCTGAGGCGTATACAGCGGATGAGGAAGAGGTGATACTCGACAGCCTATTGCAGCAGTACACAATGCTCTTCTCCAGAAGCAGCCAGCAACAGCAACAGTGGACTGGACTGTGGCAGGAACTTGTTAGTTGGGTAAATGACATAGACATGCATAACTGGACATATGAACAGGTACGCCATCACTGCAGTGATTTAATTAGACAAGTCCGGCGGTGTGCTGCCTGATATCCAAAGACAGTAGTCAGCAACTTGCACAGGTGGAGGGGTGGCTATTATCCCCCCCTCATCAGAGCGGAGGAGCATCTCCTAAGCATGGTGGCTCCTGGACAACAGCTACATCAACCACTGACATGTGTTGTAATGGAAGCCAGAGCCACCCAGCACATGCACCTGGAGCAAGCAAGTAACATGCCCAATCTGTAGACTACAGTTAACTGTACTGTTAGATTATGTGTACGTGAGATGTGTACTGGTGTGTTTAGCAGTTCAGCTGCCTAGTGTTTATTGCAATACGGATAGTTTGAATAATATCCCTACACCTGTGACTGTTGTTACATACTGCAGTTTAGCATACCCACGCTGGTAGCAATGCCACAGTTGTGACCCACTGGACAAAACCCTCTCCTTATTCTGTGTAGGAATTCCTCTGGTGTGGACGGCAGGGCAGCCGATCCATGCTGGTGAGTGTGTGCTATACCTGCAATGTTGGTAATGAAATGGCGCATATTGTCAAGTAGGGTGAGGTGTAGGCCGTGTACACTTAACACACTCCACTTTTTCATAATGCATGCCATGCAGGTTTTGCTGTGAGGGCGTTGCACAGCTCAGTAATGTCAGGAGCTGCCTCAATGACATGCAATGCACAGAGCATGACACACAGTTGTGGCAGCCCAGTACTGCACATCGGATAGGCATAGTTGCAACACCTGCACAACGCACAACATGAACACATTTATCACATGCAGTACACAAAGTCATGCTACATATGTAGCATAACCACACACACCTGCTGTAAGGTCACACTTCAGTATCCCACGTCATCCACACACATGACATACCTCGGGTGAGGAGGCCTATCATAGGCTGTGCAACGCACTTCAACACATACTTACAGTCATGTGAGGCAATGCTCCTACCAGGCACTTCGCCTCATGTATAGAAGAAACATGTGTAATAATGAGCATGTATCCATGGCACTGCATTTCAGGTACAGCATGCTTTAGGCGGTGGTCTGTCACTGGTAGTAGCCGTGGTGACCACAAAGATGCATGATGATGATGATGGCACATGGTACTACACCCCATCAGTTACAGTGACACGTACTACACACTTAGCGATGCCTTGTGCACATCATTGTTCTGTGTGTGCAAACATATGTACCCTATACATGCATAGCATGTTGTGTGTGTGCTTCATATGCTAGTATACACATTCTGCATCGTCGCCATCTGTACAAAAGTACATATATGTCCTGGAATGCTATTGGGTGTATAGGTACGTACACATTGGTATGTGTGGTGTTTAATGTTGCGATCATGTAGCATGCCATGTCATGGCGCACTGACATATCTGCAATATGTTCCACACTCACCATAACCACTGTACATGTCCATATCGAGCATTGTGATTCCTTCACGTCTATACACCACTCATCCCATGTCTGTACATTGCATGCATTTGCTACACCTGTGCCAACTATTATACTGCTATGGACACGAACATTGTCATCAATTGGCAATCATATTGTCACACAGATAACACGTACAGCCATGGTATGTATACCACTGGGTGATGGTGCATGACATTTATGACGAAAATACTTGCACAGCAATATTTGTGTCGATGTGGCACAGCAATGTTGTGTCCATGTTCAGGAGTGAACCGTATCACTGAACAACTACACACATCAAAGCCATATATGTCATTAGAAAAGACTGTCTACGCACACTGCATAGGCTTGAAACCTTACATATTCTGCATGCTGACACATGTGTGGTGACTACACCTTGATACTGTCACCCTACATCACCCACTATTGTGTATGTGTTGGATTGCTGGTGTGTGTGTGTGTGTGTGTGTGTGTGTGTGTGTGCTGTGGTGAGCAATGTATTTATGTGCATGTGTGCAAGATGTGTGCATGTGTTCATGTAATCATATGTTCATGTGTGCATGTGTTCACGTGTGCATGTGTTCATGTGCGCCAATATTGCTAACATCACATACAGATTGTAAAGTGTGTTTCTGTCTTCCCTTCCACAGGTGCTGAGTTGGGGTGGCTGATTGCAGCAGGAACCTGATGTCACCGCCACTAATAGTGGAGAGATGATGAGACATGTATTGTGGCACAGGAAGGTCTGACAGGGTCTGTCATTGGTCCACCAATCGACACTACCGTGATCAACCCCATCTGTCACGCACACTCATGCCTAATGCATCTCTCGTCACCAATGGCCTTAGCTGGGGATAGCACAGTTGGCATTGACCAGGAGAGTGTGGTACCTATGGCATGTGCATCCCCTCACACAGCAGCCACTTGGCGGATTGGAGCAGTACCACATAGGCGGATGTCAAAGGGGTTCTCAGGGGCACCACTGGTTGTATTGTCCCAACGGATGTGCCCCCAGAGGTATTTACAGCCTCAGTATGTTTGGAATGTAATGCAGGCACAGGCACGTATGGGCGGTACACCGACCGGGGACAAAAGGGCACAGAGGGCCCGTACACTGCCTCAATGACAGCATCTGTGACACTTTGCCTGTGCAATCGGTTTACACCGGTCATTGATAGCGTTGGAGGGAGATATTAGATGTCCTGCAATGTGCTAGCCATGAGCCAGAGACCGCATAATGGGATGGATGAGAAGCTGACATGGATGCATGCCAGCAACAGCATCAGCTACAGCGATGGCGGCGGTGTACCACGGATCTGGGCGCTCGGCCAGTGGCAGATCCAGCCCTAGCAATGCTGGGGCTGGCCTATCCGATGACCATCCTGCTGCTAGACCGCACTTGCGTGGCGCAGCGGTCAACAGGGACATGGGTCCAATCATCCTCTGCCTCTGATGGCGGCGCAATCAGGGTTGGTACTTTCGATACTGCCGGTAGCACTCCTGCACTAGGCACAGGTACCATGTCGGTCACGGAGACAGTGATCTGTATGGCCCTGGTAGGTAAGCCGTGGCTGTCCACAACCGCCCGATATATGGCAGCATGGTGCGCCGCAGATACACACACATTTACCATACAACTAGGGCTCATACACACACACACACATTACACCAACATTGCCCATGCAGTACTGTTGTCCCTCACACACACACACACACACACACACACACACACACACACACACACACACACACACACACACACACACACACATGCGATTGGATGGGTCAATGCCGGAGCTCCTGGCAAACCTACAACCAAACCCTGTGCATATGATGACACCTATGCCTCCTGTCTGTCTGTAACATTGATCGAACAGGCTAACATAGTTCCTGATGCTGGGGTGACGATATAACAATTAACCCAGTATTGTAAGTTGACAACAGGAAGTGTAATGAGCATCCTTGAGTATACCTGAGCGGGCATTATGCATCACGGCTGTGTGATAGTCATTGTAGCATTGTTTACACTAGTGTTAGTCCTGAGTATGTAATGTCCACCCATGTGCCACTTGGCTGGGCGTACAGTGTTGCCCGGCATGTGTTAGTGGTGGACAGTGCGTGTGTGAATAGCACAAATTCAAGCGGTGTACATCTGTGAACATGGTGTGTGCTTTGTCTGCATGTCACGTGCATAGTGGACATGGGATGTGTGACATGCCTGTTCTACATGTTAACATCTCATGGTATCTTCGATGCAAGCTAGTATGCATTCTACTACAGATATGTACTAACATGGGTACACAGCCGACATGGGTTATTTTTATACTTTTGTGGGTGATACTGTTGATATCTGTCAATGATCACCGCAGTCTGGTAGTATACACCATCTCAACAGCATGACTATAACCAATCATTAGATGATGTCCTGACAAATGACTCACAGTTGTAGGGAGCTCAGTAACAGTTGGATCCTTCCAGTACTATACAATAACAGTAACCAGTGACATTGACCACCACATGTTCCTGGGACCACACATGTGTGGCATATAGCCCTCTTAGGTACAAATACACGGATATGTCCATCAACATCTGGAAATGCATGCATTGGCCTACACTGCATTCCCTGGATGGGACGCATATCCTACACAAGGGTATCATAGAGACAGATACCTGTTGTCCAATACATGCTGTATAGCAGTAAGCTATCTATGGCATATTCATCCACATTTACTATACATACTATCCCGACAGTACCACATAGGTGGTAGCCCCTCACTTTTGTATGCATATTGGGTACAATGTGAATATTCTCGTGTTATATCATCTGTTCCTTGTATCACATATCACGCATAAATATTGTGGGGTCCCTCGATTCTACTTAACACATTGGAGGCCTGCATTGCATATCCACAGGGCTGGTGTGCACCTATAATGACTGTCCATTAGCCTCAGTCGTTGTTGTGTATGAACATCTGACATGCCGTACCCTCACTCACAGTACTCTATAGTAAGTGTCATGAGTGTGTGTGTGAAGAATGTCCTTGGCCACGGATCACTACATTGGTGAAGACTTGACACGAACACATATGCTGTGACCTATGATTTGTGAAGCAGTGGCACAATCTGTCCAAAGATTTACAAATGTATGCATGTCGTATGCAGGCTTCACACTTAATATTACAATTGGTCATGTACACATATTTATTTGACACGCAGATACCCTATAATGTACGAAAATACACATACTGTTGAAAATATATGTGCTTTCATAGTAAAAGCAAAAGCCCACACTGCATTGACACCTGTAGCACACACACACTTAAGCGTTTGGAACAAACCCCCTACTAACTATGTTATGATACTAGAGATATGCATTAACCATGC
>NW_025050405.1:0-12013 GCF_019279795.1 Protopterus annectens
TAAAGATATGCAAATGAGGTATTTGAGCTGATCCACTTTGCTGCTGAAACCAGTAAAACCGTGTAATGGGCTGATGTTAGCTGCTAATGTACTCAGCTGACAACTGAGTACATTTCTGCAAAAGTAAAAACGGACTATGTCAGCTCAAATAAAGTGGGATGCATTTGTTTCATTAAGTTATGCCAATGGCCAAATATGTGGCCTCCGTTTGAGTGATTGTCATGGGGAAGCTCCGTTGTAAGAAATGTAACTAGTCATTACTAGGCAATCCTATGTAAATGAGGGTTACTGTGGAATACTGAATCACACTGCCACATAGTGTAATGAAGCACTTTCTGAGTAGTGTAAGGAGTTAGCAGAGAGGGAGGAACAGGTAAAGTGGAAGAGGTAGGTGACATCACGGGAGGAAGGATAGATATAAAATGTACCAGATAGGAGGGCAATGGCGTGACAGATGACGAGGGCAGACATCAGGGAGGAGGTGTGTCCCAACAGAACACTAGGAAAGTCAAGGAAAATTGAAGGTTTACAGCTATCCCTACACTCCAAAGTTTCTTGAAATACGTGCATCTTGTAGCGCTGTGCGTGCATGTAAAGGCAAGGTTCAACATATGGGGCGATGTTGCAAAACCATTATGCTAACGGTTTTGCCGCGAGTACGTGCGACCGCGATGTGTAAGGCAGTGTCGCTGGCGTCTTAACATGAATCAGCCTAGTTCACCGTGTAAGGATGTGTGCGCGCACGTGTAACACACCATGTAGGGATGTGCGCTTGGCGTTTAAAGTGACTGGTGATGGCGTGTTTAAGCTGGAGTGCGCAACATTGCTCCCCTTCAGGGAAACAGAGAGGAAACAGGAAACAACTGAAAATAAGCACCCGGGGAAACTGCCAGAGGATACTGCTGCAGAGTTAATTACCGGTGAAACAATTTCCGGAAGCAGGCAATTATGCAGAGCAGACTAAGCCCAACCCAGCACTTAAAACACCTGCAAAAGAGCAGTGCAGGGTGTTCTCACAAGAGATACTGCAAGAAAGTAAGCTATCAGAATTCTCCGAAAACTCTGAAAAAAGCTGAACTCAGGCAGAAATGCTAGGGGCTGCCATAGCTGTTATAATCAGGCAAAGTGGTGCTGAGGGTGGTGACAATGCAGATGCTGACAGACCGAGCCCAGAGTGAGGAGAAGGAGAAGAGTATACAGGCCCGGTAGAGGTCACCTACCATGGGTTACATGAGCTGGAGAGTGGTAAGAAGCTACAGAGTGGACAGAGACCTTCTGCAGCAGATTGTTGAGCTGTGCAGGCCACATCTCACACACATAACCAACAGAGGGGAACCCATCCCAGTGGAAACCAAAGGGTATGTGTTGGCCTAAGAATACTAGCAACAGGTACCTTCCAAGAGACCAACTGGTGATATGATGGGGATATCACAGGCATCAGCCTCCGAGGGTGCACTGCACCAGTTCCTGGATGCCAGCAATGTCAGCACATGTCGATGATCATATATATGTCCCTAATGACCGCGTGAGGTTGTGGCCAGCAATATCGCGTCTCTTCCAACAAATAGCGGGATACCCTGAGAAAGCTGGGTGCAATAGACTGCACGCGCACGTATGTGCATCAAAGCACCAGCTGGTGAAGCGAGAGGTAGAGTCTACATTAACCGCAAAGGGATACCCCTCCATCAACTGCCAGGTTAAAAAGTGTGCTTGATGCCCAGGGCATAATAATGAATGTAATGTGCTGGCTGCCCTGTGGAACTACCGACGATTCCCACATCTGGCATCTGACGCAGCTGTACCAATCATTTGCCAGTGGGGACTTCCACCACGGACACCTAGTGGGGATGCAGGTTATGCACTTGAGCCGTGGCTGATGACACCCATCAGAAATGCAATACACACACCTGAACAGGAGCGCCATAATGAGGCGCGCACACGCACAAAACACGTAATGTCATAGAGCCGCGTGTGTTTGGGCTGCTTTCAAGTCACGGTTCCGGTGTCTGGACACATCTGGTGGAGCCTTGCAGTACACACCAACTACATGTACCCAAATGGTCATGATATGTGCTATGCTACATAATATGATCCTGTGGAAACAGCTGCAACTGGACCAGCACATGGCTGGGCCTAACATCCCCCCACCATTGCCAAGGCCACCACAGGCAGAGGGTGACTCGGAGGAGGAACAACCTGACCTTGTCCCAGTAGGCAGAAGGAGGCGTGCCCAGTATGCCCTGGCCTTGGCAAAGAGGCAACGCATAGCACATACACTTGGTCAGTAGGAACACTGGGACTGATACCCGCTCTGACTCACTCATATAGTAACAGGGATGCCTAACATGACACAACCTGCTTCCAGAAGCATGTACAGGGAGTGTAGTATGTGCATCTGACAGAGGCAGCCCTAGCACTACCTGAGGCATGAATGCCATGTGTTAAGTAATGTAATACCATGTACCATATGCACACCTGAGGACCCGACTAACATCCACCCTCACCAATCATAAACCACAAAAACACAAACCTACCTCATAGGTACCACAAGGGATAGTAACCTAGATGTAATGCTACCCAATGCCAGAAGTATAAATGCGCAGTGTAAACGCACACACTATAGAGAATGTAGATATCAGTGCTGTAATAGAAAACAGGGTCAAAGCCCACATCAGCACCCTGACACTACCAGGTCCGAAAATACACCTCTGTCCTAATAGCAGGAACTGCCCAGGCCTACTCTGGCAACGTGGAGTGTCAAGCGAAATTTACTGTCAACCTGGGTGCCCAGGTCCCTGATAACCTCTTCTGTGCTTAGAGGATTGCCACCTAGATGGGAAACTAGGGGTAACCCTGTTGTTCGAAGGGTATGACTATGCATTGTTTAGCGTTTAACGTAAGGCCATGGCTCTGGCACCAGTTATCTGTGTCTATGAGACCCTTCTGAAGGATGCAAGTTCTGTGTCAGATGGGTTTCCAGCTATGGTTCCCAGTTTGCAGTCATCTTCAAACTTTGTCAGCCATAATCCTCCTGTGTTTGCTTGTACTTCTGAAAAGTAGATGCTGAACAAAAGTGGGCCCAGGACTGAGCCCAATTATGTAGGACACCACTTGTGACAGCTCTGGAGTGTGACATGGCACCAGCAACTGTGACCCTGTGTGTTCTGTCACTTAGCCAGTTTGCAACCCATCCTGTGATGTATGGGTTCACAATTAAGCTGGTGATGTTTTCAATGATACCTGGTGGGGTATTTTGTGAAAGCCTTTGCCAGGTCAGGGTAGGCTGTGTGGACTGCCTTGCCCACGTCAATGGCCTGGGTGACTGTCTTGAAAAAGTCAACCAAGTTTAAAAGGCATGATTCATTCTGCCCTTGACAAAGCCAAACTGGATTGGATCCAACGTCTGCAAGTCCCCTATGTCTTCATTTATTATTCCCATTATGATCCTCTCCATAGCTTAGCAGACCAGGCTTGTCAAGCTGATGGGATGGTAGTTTCCGGGTTGGTGGAGGCACCTCCTTTGTGAAGTGGGTCCACCATTGCCGTATGCCACTCCTTGGGCACATATCCTGAGGTGAGGCTAAGATTAAACAGCTGCCCTAACTGCGGTGTAATTCCTCATTGAGTTCATGGAGCACACAACTGGGGACACCATCTGGTCCCATGGATAAAGTGTTTTCCGCCTTGGATAGAGCAGTTCTCACCCCAGCATTGGAGATGTTTGGGGGGCTACAATCCTCTGGTGTAGATACCCTCCAGTTGGGGGAGGGGAGAAATGCACTGAACCTGTCTGCCAGTATGTTGGCAATGTCTGTAGGTTCAGTGATATTTACATCATTCCGAACTAATTCTAAGCATATGTGGGAGTTCCCTCCCAGGTGTCATCTATGAGTAAAAGGCCTCATGATTGTCCCTTGAGTCCTGGCGGGTTTACTCTCAGAAACTTTGGATGATTGTATGGAGAGGGAACCAGTGTTTTACTCATAATGAGCAGGGGTATCTTCCTTCTCACGGATTTCGCTCTATCTTGTAGTAGCTCCTTCCTTTTGTTGTAGAGCTTGTTTATGGCTGGGGTCCACCAGACTGGATGCTTGCCTGTGGTACAAAGAGTCTTTGTTTTGTTTGGGATTGCCCTGATCCATGCAGTCCTGGAGGTGCTGGTAGAAGGCATTTGTAAGTGATACAGCGGCTTGGGTAATGGGTGTCCGGCTGGCTTGAGAGACCTTAAGAAAGAGACCACACCAGTCCTTAGAAATGTGAAGTCGGCATTTAGAAGGTCTTCACTGTTTGTTTTTCTATCTGGGGTGTGGGTGGGATGTGGACTCCCACTGAGATTTCATTAGTTCATGATCTGATCTCACCAATGATGGGTATACTTCTGGTGTTGAACAGTGTGACCCCATGTTGTGATGATGAGTTCTAGTATGTTGTCTCCACTTCTGTGGGGATGGTGACCAGTTGTTCCATGGCATTTGAGTGTATGAACTCTTTAGGAACCTTTGGGTTAGAGTGTTGGGGCTTGATTAGTGATCCCAGTCTATATTTGGATAGTTGGGAATCACCCAGTATGATGGTGTCTGGAGATACATTTATCCCCTCCAGTGTTTTCAGGACAGCTGTGTGAGGTACCTGAGTTTGAGAGGGTGGCATGTAACATGCTACAAACTGCAGAACAGTCTTGCCCTCTGATTTACTGGCACCTGGATGGTCTCCGATGCATGCAGTGTATTGTTGCCACCAACCATGAGGTGAGGGTGTCCTTGATGAATATGGACACCCACCTCCTTTCTTGGTGTGTTGTCCGGATTTTGGTGCGGAGCATGATATGAGGTAACACCCGATAGTGCCGGGGTGCTGTCAGAACTTGTGAACCAGGTTTCAGGCACAGCACAGACATCAATGTGCCACATACTGAGAAGGGCATTGAGTGTGTGCAGCTTGAGGGTGAGACCTCTGGCATTGAGCAGCATTACCCTTAGTGTCTTTCCTTTTCTGTGTTCTAGGGTGGTAGGTGTAGAATCTGATTCTTGCATAAAAAAGGCACAATGGGGGTGTCAAGAGCATCAGCCGAAATCTGGAATCCCAGGGGTAACAGGTGCAAGCCATCCCTTGCAAATCAGCATGGCCTGTCCAGCATGTCATCCCAGGCAGACAGACATTGGACCCCCTTTGAATGACACCATAGTTTAAGCAAATTAATACAGCTGATCATCTTGTCTCTGTTTATGTGGCATCATACTTGGTGAAGGTAGGATACTGCTCAAGGTCAGGGTCATACCTGCCTGGCCTACATAATCAGAGGGATCCTCTATGTCTCTTTCCATGTAGTCAGAGAGGGGTACATCTCAGGTGCGTTCACACCAGCATGGATAATGACTGGAGTCAGACTTGTACTTGCAGTTGAGTGACCTGAGTGCTTGCATTATGTGGTGGATTCCAGTGCCGATGGGCAGCTTACTGTGGCGTCCTCCGTGCACTTTTCGATCTGGTGGCCCAGGGGCGTCAGTGTGTCTGACTTCATGGAGTCACCTATGACAAGTGTGTCTGGCATTGTGTTTTGGCCTTAAGGGCTGTGCGACTGTTTGGCACACTGACTCTGTGGTCTATGTGTTGCATGTGCTGTGCCCTGTGGAGGCAGTTGTGTGGAGTGTCTGCTGTGGTGGCAGCTGCTGTTTTGGTAGAATTCTGATCAGAGCCTCGGGTATGCCTTTGTGTGTCTATGTGTATGATTTTAAGTTGTGATAGTGCTATGTGAGACTGGGTTTTGTGATGTGTGTAGTTTACCTTCACCTTCTCTCTGGTCTTGCTAGTCCTATGTTGAGAGCTCAGCCTCCACTTTGGCTATATAGTTGCATCTCTCACATGTATGTGTGTTTTATGGGAGAAGAGGAGAGGGTTGTCCAGTGTACATGATGAGGCAATTGTAACATTGCCTCAATATTCCCAGGTTCACCAGCTGAGCAGGAGAGGACACTAGCAACTGATCCCTAGACATGCTAGAAGGAATAGACTAAACAATGTTGGAATACAGGGAGATATCAAGCCCCCCAAACCACATCATAGTGCTTGACTGACAATACCTACACATACACCATAGTTTCATAGTGTCATAGTTTACTAGTAGGCTATCTGCCCTCGTGCATGTATATGCCTAGCCATAGTGATGTGGCTATTGCCACCCCTTATAGTGGTAATAAGTGTACAGAATAGATTCCGAATATTGTGCCTCTGACTTAGTAGTGACACATTATGACCCCCTTACCTAATTGAATAACATGACTGTGCCTCTGTCTCATATGCAGTTGTCAAGATGTCTCTTGAAGAGAGTCAGTGAGGGACTATGTCTAACATGAACTGGGATACTCTGCTAGAGTGTGAGATGCCTCTGAGTTATGACTCTGTCCCTCCAGCATGTCCTATACATGTATGTGCTGAGGTTCAAATCTTCAGCTCTCATGGTTCTGGTGGATTTGGATTGCTTGCAGTGGAGCATGTCCACCAAATCCTGATTGGACATGGTCTTGTATGTCAGGCATAGGTCACCTGTAAGAAATTATCTTGAGTATGACACTGAATAAAGCTGGGTTTCCTCTATTCTGGAAGCATATGACATGTGTTGTAGACCCTGATCTTCATGGTAAGGTACTTTTGGGGTCTCTCCAGCTATTTACCCAAGTGTTGGAGTGAGAGTACACTTACCAAATGGGCTTTGTATTCAATCATGGGCCTGATAAGGGAGAAGTATAGTGGTTACAATGACCTCCTATGATCTGGATGGAAAACCCTCCATGATAAGGTGGGCAAGATAGAAAGTCTTTCTAACCACTTTGGCAACATGGGTGTCAAATGAGATGTCACTATCTACGTGTCCCCAGGTGTCTGATTTGATTCTCTGTGCTCAGTGGGTTGCTGTCATGTATTGATCTGTGGGTACTTTGTTCCTCCCAAAGGGATGACTACACATCAGTTGCATTCAAGTTTCAGGCCATGAGTCTAAGCACCAGCCTATCCTGGTCTTTGTGTGACATTCTGTATGAGATGTGTGTGCCGGCTGATGTATTCACTATGGGTGCCTAGGTTGCAGTCATCCTGCAAACTTTGTCCAGCCACAACCCTCCTATATGTTTGCTTTTCACATCTGAAAAGTAAATACCAATTAAGAGGGGTCCCAGGACACATCCTTGTGGGACCAATTCACCTGTGACTGGCTTTGAGATCTGACAAGGCACCTGCAATGTTGACTTTATGGGTTCTGTTTCCTAGCCATTTTGGTAAACTTCTATCCTGTGACATATGGTGTTATATGTCAGCTGTTGAGCTTGTCTATGATGCCTGAGTGGGGTATTGTGTCACAGGCCTTAGCCAAGTGCAGGTAGGCTGTGTGGACTGCGTAGCCCTCATCAATGGCCCTACTGACAGTTTCATAGTAGTCAACTAGGTGCAAAAGGCAGGATCTGCCCTGTACAAAGCTGAACTGGGTGGGATCAGGGGTCTGTAGGTCAGCAATGTCTCTGTATAAGAGCTCCATAATGACTCTTCCCATAGCTTTGCAGACAAGGCTGGTTAAGCTTGTGTGGTGAAGTAGTTGCCATGGTCTGTGGAGGCATCTCCTTTGTGGAGTGGGACCACTGTTGCGTCGCGACGCCAGTGTTCAGGTACATATCCTGCTTAGCAAGGCTAAGGTTAAATAGCATTTGTATATATCTGGGTCCAGCTCCTTCTGGAGTTCACATAGCATGCAAACCCGGGGGATACCATCAGGTCCCATTGATGCTGTGTACTTGTCTTTTGCTGGAAGTCACGGCTCTCCTACATGGACACTCCAAGATGACAGTGAGGTTACATACAGCTGTGATAGCCTTAGCATCTTCTTTTTGGGGGTGAGGAGGGGTAAATCGCACTGAAGCTGTCCCTTCGGAATGTTGCCAATATCTGTCAGGAGTCACTGGAATATATGTTGTTGTGTACCAACTCTGAGCATATCTGAGGGTTCCCAACCAGGTGTCTGACATAACTGAAGAAAGCAGTGTGGTTACCTTCATTGTCTTTGGTGATTTATGTCCCCAAGTTGACCTTGCATGTCTTTATGAGATAATGTAGCTTTCTACTAGTGCTAATCACAGCTGTCTTCCCTTTTGGAGATGTAGATCTGTCTTGCATTAGCATCCCTCATCTGTTATACAGTTTGTTTATGGCTGGGGTCCACCAGACAGGCCACTTTCCCTTTGTGGAGAGGGTCCTGTTTTTATTTGTGATTGCATGGTCCATGCTTTCTGACATCTAGCTAAGGGGAGGTCATTGTGGTTCTGCAGTCATCTTTCATCAGCATTAGAAATGACCACAACAGCCGTGTACCTCATGCAGAACACATCCAGCAACTGTAAAGTCCACAACAGTACCTCACCAGGAGTATGAAAGAGCTGGAACACATGTAATGTGTCGCCTGATTAAACAGAGTGCAGCTCCACACACTGCCATGCTGTCCACCCAGATGCAAGCTGTGCCTGATGTAGAAAGCCATGTCCAAGCTGGAATCAATGCACATGCTGCACCTTGTACAATCTGAATGGCAGGGAGCTATGCACATGAGGGACCTGAACCCCAGTGACATACATAGGACAGGGTGTACAGCAATATCCATAACACAGAAGCCACTTGCATGAGTAAACTACCAGTACAGGTTATCCAGAGTCCTCGTTGATTCCCCTCAACAGGAATCCTAATGAGTGGATGGGAGATGGTAGGTTTACCCTGGGTATCAATGTTATGTCACAGATAGACAGAGGCACAGTATACTAAACAAGACATATGTCATGGCAAACTACACTTACAATGTGTTGACGGACAAACACACTCTCCGACTAGCATTAGAAATGGCCTAGGAGCACATCGGTAGTGTTTGCCAATGTACACCCATGTTGTGGAATACACTACTGATGTTGGATGAGACTGTTGTAAGTAGTTCACATCTGAACATAATGCTACATGGTCAGATAGGTTCATAGGTACATAGGTTTATACTAGGCTATCTTCCCTAAGGCAGGTATAAGCCTAGCCCAGAGTTTGTTGGCGTACACCACCCCTTATATGGAAACAGTACTGTGCCCATTATTTTGTCGTGCCTCTCTCCAGCAGTGACACAGTGACGATCGGGTTAAACGTATGACCTTCCATCCACAGGTCAAGATATCTCTTGAACACAGCTAGCAAGGTGCTCGGCCACACATGGACCAGGATTGTATTCCACAGCATAGGAGTCTCAGTGATAACTCCATCCCTCCAACATGTCCAACGTACATCCATGTGCTAAGGTGTAAGTCACTTGCTCTAGTGGTTCAGCTGAAACTGCCGATTCTGAGGTGGAGCATGTCCATTAATCCCTGTTTGGACATGGCCTTGCATGTCAGGCACATGTCACCTCTAAGCAGACGGTATGTGACTGAATAGAGCGGGAGTGTCTTCAATCTGGCAGCATATGACAGATGTTGGGGTTCCTTTATCCTTTAGGTGGGGGACATTCAGGGTGTCTCCAATTGCTGCAGATGTTGGGTGAGATACATCCAGAATAGGGCATTCTACCCGATCACCCATCTGATAAGTGAAGAGTACAGGGGAACAATGACCCACTAGATCTGGATGTGAATCCCATCCTGATCAGGTGGGCAATGTAGAAGGTCTTTCTAGCCACTTTAGCAACATGAGTATCAGAAGAACGGCGACTGTCATCCTGGGTCCCCAGGTCCATGATAACCTCCTCTGTGCTTAGAGGATTGCCACCTATATGGTAGCTTGGGGTTACCTTGCTTTTCCCGAAGGGTATGTCTGCACATGTTGTGCACTTTGACTTCAGGCCATGGCTCTGGCACCAGCTATCAGTTACCGTGAGTCCCTTCTGAAGGATATCCGTGTCTGATGCACTGTCCACTATGGCACCCAGTGTGCAGTCATCTGCAAACGTTGTCAGCCAAAGTCCTCCCATGTTGGCCTGTACTTCTGAGAAGTACATGACAAACAATAGGGGCCAAGGACTGAGCCCTGTGTGACACCACCTGTGACCAGCCTGGAGTCTAACATAGTGCCAGCAACTCTAACCCTGTGGGTCCCGTCCTTAAGCCAGTTTGCAACCCATCTTGTGACATATGGGTTTACATTTCAGTTGGTAGTGTTTTCCACAATACCTGAGTGGGGTATTGTGTTGAAAGTGTTTGCAAGGCCAAGGTAGGCTGTATGGACTGCCTTTCCCTCAACAATGGCCTAAGTGACCATTTTGAAGATGTCAACCGAGTACAAAAGGCATGATCTGCCCTTGACCAAGCCAAACTGGGGCGGGTACAATGTCTGCATGTCCCCTATATCTTTGTTTATGAGCTCAATTATGATCCTCTCCATAGCTTTGCAGACTAGACTTGTTAAGCTTATGGGGCAGTAATTACCAGGTCCGTGAGAGGCACCGCCTTTGTGCAGATGTGCACAACTGGACCCTAACCAGGCTGTTATTGCACACTATGGAAATGTAAAGCAGTGATAGGACTAAAGCCCAGGATACTGACCACCACAGTGAAAGTACTGAACCACTACACTATACAGTACTACAGTGTTAGGTCAGTATGAGCGGATGTTGACAATTGTGTGCAAAGTATCCCATGCAAAACCTGCAGGCACAGTATACTCCCTGTTGTGTTCACACAAAAAGCATTTGGACAGTAACTACACAACTTGCATGGCACAGAACACACAACCATAAACTGGAGGTGTTGTTGAAGGTCACACTCATCCACAAATGTGATGGGCTGCAGAGTTCAACATATGGAAAGCCCACACTGGACATGCTCACACACTTAGATAAATGAGACATCTTTCACACAACATGCCATGGAAAGGCTGAACTGGGCATACTCACACACTTAGTCCGCTAAATGTTACTCCTAGCAACTGTGAAAACACACCAGAGGATGCTCATTCCCTTTCTAGACTTGCTGATCATGTAAGCACCCTATAAAAGTATATCAGGAGAAAAGGGAATCTCCCAGTAATCCAGAATAGCCTGCAGCTCATGCTAATGCATCTGATCTGTAGTGTCATAACTTATAGTTAAGAGTAGGGGTTTGAATCCAGCCAAGTGGCAAGTGTGTGTGAAGGGGGTAAGTGTGTGTGTAAGGTATGAAAGGAACATCCCATTTGGCAACTGGGAGGAAACACACCACAGGATGCTCATTCCACTTTCTAAACTCTGATGATGTCAGCACTTTACTAAAGTATATCAGGGGAAAAGAAATCTCCCAGTAATGCGAATAGTCTGGGCCCGCTTAATGCTAATGTGTCCGTCTCTAGTGTCATAACATAGTTAGGTAGGGTTTGAATCCAGCAAGTGTGTGTGAAGGGGGTAAGTGTATGAAAGGAACATCCCTTTTGGTAACTGGGAAAACACACCACAGGATGCCTATTCCACTTTCTAACCTGATGATGTCAGTAACTTATAAGTATATCAGGGAAAAGAAATCTCCCAGTACGCGACAAGACTCTGCTACGCGTCGTTCCAGGTCATAACATAGTTAGGTAGGGGTTTGAATCCAGCAAGTGTGTGTGAAGGGGGGTAAGTGTGTGTGTATGAAAGAAACATCCCTTTTGGCAACTGGGAAAACACACCACAGGATGCTCATTCCATTTTCTAAACTCTGATGATGTCAGCACCCTACAAGTATATCAGGGGAAAAGAAATCTACCAGTAATGCGAATAGCACACTACGCTAATGCGTCTGTCTCTAGTGTCATAACATAGTTAGGTAGGGGTTTGAATCCAGCAAGTGTGTGTGAAAGGAAGATCCCTTTTGGCAACTGGGAAAACACACTACAGGATGCACATACCCCTTTCTAAACGATATCACAATTATGTATGGCTTTTGATTACAGACATGCCACGTGTGTTTTGCCCACACAGAATGCCCATGTGTGTGCGGTTGTCCCCCCAACATATTGATTAACAGACAAAGCACGATGTGAAATTTATGACCCA
>NW_025050406.1:0-13764 GCF_019279795.1 Protopterus annectens
GTGTAATGATGAATGATGTTCGTGCATATGCTCCACAAGTTGGGTGTGCTATGGATGAGAAAGAAAAAGTTTGGAGTGACTTGAATGAAGTGGTGGTGAGCGTACCCAAGGGTGAGAGACTAGTGATTGGAGAGGACCTCAATAGGCATGTTGGTGAAGTGAACAGAGGGGATGAGGAAGTGATGGGTAGGTATGGTGTTAAGGAGAGGACTGCAGAAGGTCAGATGATTGTGGATTTTGCAAAAAGGATGGACATGGCTGTGGTGAATATGTATTTTAAGAAGAGGGAGGAGTATAGGGTGACATACAAGAGTGGAGGAAGATGCACACAGGTGGATTATATCCTATGTAGGAGGGCCAGTCTGCAGGAGATTGAAGACTGTAAAGTGGTGACAGGGGAAAGTGTAGTTAAGCAGCATAGATTGGTGGTCTGTATGATGACGTTGGTCATCAAGAAGAGGAGGAGGAGTGTGAAAGCAGTGCCAAGGATCAAATGGTGGAAGTTAAAAAAGGGAGATTGTGAGGTGGAGTTCAGGGAAGAGTTAAGACAGGCACTGGTAGGCAATGAAGAGTTACCGATTAGCTGGGAAACTACAGCAGAGCTAGTAAGGGAGACTGCTAGGAAGGTGCTTGGTGTGACATCTGGACAAAGGAAGGAGGACAAGGAGACCTGGTGGTGGAATGAGGTAGTACAGGAGAGTATACAGAGGAAGAGGCTGGCGAAGAAGAAGTGGGGTTGTCAAAGAGATAAAGAAAGTAGACATGAGTATAAGGAGATGGCAAAGAGAGGGTGGCAAAGGTTAAGGATAAGGCATATGGAGAGTCGTATGAGAGATTGGACACTAAAGAGGGAGAAAAGGACCTGTACCGATTGGCTAGACAGAGGGACAGAGCTGGGAAAGATGTGCAGCAGGTAAGGGTGATAAAGGATAGTGAGGTAAATGTACTCACAATTGAGGAGAGTGTGTTGAGTAGATGGAAAGAGTACTTTGAAGGGCTGATGAATGAAGAGAATGAGAGAGAAAGAAGGTTGGATGATGTGGGGATAGTGAATCAGGAAGTG
Organism: Protopterus annectens; assembly: GCF_019279795.1. NCBI lineage: Eukaryota > Metazoa > Chordata > Ceratodontiformes > Protopteridae > Protopterus > Protopterus annectens. The sequence continues at coordinate 1,064 of NW_025050406.1, forward strand.
AAACAGATTAGCAAGGAGGAAGTAAGGTCAGCTATGAAGAGGATGAAGAATGGAAAGGCCGTTGGCCCAGATGACATACCAGTGGAAGCATGGAGGTGCTTAGGTGAAATGGCAGTGGAATTTTTAACCAGATTGTTTAATGAAATTTTGGAAAGTCAGAGGATACCTGAGGAGTGGAGAAAAAAGTGTTTTGGTACCTATCTTTAAGAATAAGGGTGATGTGCAGAGCTGCAGTAACTACAGAGGGATAAAATTGATCAGTCACAGCTTGAAGTTATGGAAAAGAGTAGTGGAAGTTAAGTTAAGAAGGGAGGTGATGATGGTTTCATGCCAGGAAAGAGCACTAAAGATGCAATATTTGCTCTGAGAGTGTTGTTGGAGAAATACAGAGAAGGTCAGAAGGAGTTGTATTGTGTCTTTGTGGACTTAGAGAAAGCATATGACAGGGTGCCTAGAGTGGAGTTGTGGTATTGTATGAGAAAGTCTGGAGTGGCAGAGAAGTATGTAAGAGTGGTACAGGATATGTACGAGGGTAGTGGGACATTGGTGAAGACTGCGGTGGGAGTGACAGATACGTTTAAGGTGGAGGTGGGATTATATCAAGGATCAGCTCTGAGCCCTTTCTTATTTGCAGTAGTGATGGACAAGTTGATAGATGAGATCAGACAGGAGGCCCCGTGGACTATGATGTTTGCAGATGACATTGTGATATGTAGTGAGAGTAGGGACCAGGTTGAGGAGACCCTGGAGAGGTGGAGATATGTTTTAGAGAGGAGAAGAATGAAGGTCAGCAGGGCAAAAACAGAATATATGTGTGTAAATGTGAGAGAGGGTAGAGGAATGGTGAGGATGCAGGGAGTAGAGTTGGTAAAGGTGGATGAGTTTAAGTACTTGGGCTCAACAGTTCATAGTAATGGTGAGTGTGGAAGAGAGGTGAAGAAGAGAGTACAGGCAGGGTGGAATGGATGGAGAAGAGTGTCATGAGTGATTTGTGACAGACGGGTACCAGTAAAAGTGAAAGGGAAGGTCTACAAGAGGGTAGTGAGACCAGCTATGTTATATGGGTTGGAAATGGTGGCATTGACAAAAAGGCAGGAGTCAGAGCTGGATGTGGCAGAGTTAAAGATGTTAAGATTTGCAGTGGGTGTGACTAGGATGAACAGGATTAGGAATCAGTATATTAGAGAGTCAGCTCAGGTTGGACAGTTTGGAGACAAAGCAAGAGAGGCGAGATTGCATTGGTTTGGACATGTGCTGAGGAGGGATGCTGGGTATATTGGGAAAAGGATGCCGAGGATGGAGCTGCCAGGTAAGAGGAAAAGAGGAAGGCCTAAGATAAGGTTTATGGGTGTGGTGAGAGAGGACATGCAGGCGGTTGGTGTGAAAGAGCATGATGCAGAGGACAGGAAGAAATGGAAACAGAAGATCTGCTGTGGCGACCCCTAACGGGAACAGCTGAAAGAGGATGATGAGTACGAATCCAAAATAATTGAGTACTTAGATGAGAGGGAAGGGAGTAAGAGAGGTATAATGGATGGGCACTAGGTTGGGGCTTCACAAGGGCAAGTTTTGAAGTTAAGTAGATGAAATTTGAGTTTTTCTTTAAAATGTGATAGGTCAATGATGGAACGTATATCTATTGGATGTTTGTTCCAAGCTTGGAGCAATGGAGTGTTTATAAAGGAATTTGCCTGCAGTTTTTTTAGGTTGGCAGATGTGCAGTAGTTGCTGGTTAGAGTTGCGGAGAGTCTGAGGTGGAGTATAGATAGACACAAAGGAAGAGAGAGCAGGACAAGATGAAGGCTTTTGAAGAATCAAGTAGCATCTGAAGTTGAAATAGTATTAGAAGTTGGGGGAATTCACCCACTGGAGTGAGTTTAGGGCAAGGCAATGATGTCAATTGTAAGGAGAGTTTGTGACAAACCTAGCTATCTTATGGTAGGTTTGTTGGAGTTTGTTTAAGGTTGTGGTTTGAATGTTAGTGAGCACTGGAGCAGCATATAGGAGGGAGGGGAAGAGTAGGGCATGTGCAAGACAGAGTCTAGCATTGTGATGAGGAATTTGTTATTGCGGTACAGTAAACCAAGTTTCTGGTGTGTCTTTTTTATATATTGGAGAATGTGAAGATTGAATGTTAAGTTTTGTGTGCATTTTGGGTTGGATTATAGTCTTGTTAGAGGATGTAATAGCAAGTGTGGATTTGTGGTGAGTGAGAGACCGGGGAAGAAAGAGTAAGAGTTTGGTCTTTTTGGGATTGAGGATAAGTAGATTATTGGACAGACACTGTTCAGTGGATAAAAATGCATGTTGAGTTAGAGTGTGGAGTTCAGAGATATTGTCAAATGTCGAGATGAGAGTTGAGTCATCAGCATATTGGATGAGGGAGAATTCTTTACAAGATGTGTAGAGATCATTGGTAAAGATGTTGAACAGGAGGGGACCCAGGATAGGCCCTTGCAGTACACTGGTAGGGACAGGTATAAATGGAGAAGTTGAAAAAAGCCATTTGACAGATTGCTGCCTGCAGGATAAGTAACTGTAATAGTAATAGTTAAATTCTTGACCCTCTTTCATGCCTATATTAGTGCCATCAGGAACTGTTAAGCAGTCCAGACATCTTCTATGTCTTTTGTGCAGACCTACACAACTATGGAAATGTTCTTTCAAAAAGTAGAAAAAAAGACATCTAAGGCCTTTGTTTAACACACAGTAATCAAATGTTTTGCCTGTTGCAATACCAATTGTAGAAATGTAATAAACCTTTACAAGGCAAGATTAGAGGCTATTCTGTTAGGACATCAGAAATGTCAAGAGTATATTTTAGAAATGTTTCTTCACAGGGCATTTTAGAACCTGCCACATGGTCCAGAAACATCATTAAATACTACAAGCTAGATGAACAGTTTACAGATAGGCATTGGAAGTACTATGGTATATGGGATCTCCTAAGTGCCCCCTCCCCCAGATTATGTTGATAATCCTTGGGAATTTTCTGTATTGTTATGATTTAGTGTTTTAATGGCCCTGCCCAATGAAAGTATAGCTGTAGCTGAAATACTTATCTTAACAGTAGACAGTCGAGTAATGGTCACATTAACAGCAAAGTCACACTACGTGCATCACCATTAAGGACTGCATCTGGCTAATCAAAACTACTCCTTAGCTTTTCATTCATACTTTTTTAAAATTCAAAGTCCTTATTAGTTAATTATAATTAATATTTTGACACAATCGCAGTTTCCATATGGTGGCTATGTGGCTGAATGAACAAACAAAAGTGCCTAGTAACACTGGCTTTAAAAGACTGCCTCATACTCTTTCCACAGATAATGAAATACCATTGCAGAACCTATATAAGCCTATATGGAAAATAAAGGATTTATTTTTAAAATACTGAATAGTATGAAGGAAGGTGGGGTAAAATAGTCCTTGAAGATTTCATGTTAAGGTAACAATTAGACATTTGTTCACTGATGAAGTCTTATACCATATATGGCATATGTTCTACAGTTACACTATTACAAATGTGTTTGTGATTCCTTTTACTGTAGAACTACTTGGCTTCAAAATATGGCCTTCTTGTGCTCCTCTGCATGCATTCAGTAGGACATATTAAAGATCTTGCCCAAGATGGAAAAGTTAGGAACATTCCTTGTCTGAATTAACCAGTAAGGAAGGAAATTGGCAGTAGGCCAACAGTATAAAGTCCACATTTTTCATACAAGTATATCAGAATAAGGACATTAAATTGGGGTATGCATGTGCTTCCATTTAATGAGTAGTAAAAGGATAGTTTTGAAAGCTAATGTAACAACACCCAAGATGTTGCTTGTTATAGTTCATACTCTGTGACTGTACAATTTTTATTTATGATTCCTTTCTTACTAAAAACACTATCAGTTTATTGGCATAGCGCAGCTTAAATCACAGTATTTCATGTATCAGTACCAACTAAAATTATTTGTTTCAGACAGTGAAACTTAAGCAAGGAGATTGACATAAATACTTCTTAGAGATATCAGAGTGGTCTTGATAATATAGTGTGAGTATAAGCAATGAATGACTACATTTTACAAGCTGGGTCTGACCTATGCCTTTCAATAGTACCCTATGCTGGCATTCTACAGGAGATGATAAAAGTAAAGGTAGACACTGATGCTGCAAGAGGAATTGCAAACTGACTAATGGATAGAATTTACACAACTAAGGTGATAACTGGCATTTGAGAAAGTAGAAAAAAGTAAGTAGATGAGCACCACAGCATTCAGTACAAGGACCCCTCCTTTTTGGTATGTACTTTTCCAACCTCCAGACCACAAGCCTGACCTATGACTAAGAATTTTCACTGACAACTGCAATATAGATGTCATTGTCCATTCCCCTCAGTGATACAGAAGCACTTCAGCAAGAAGTATTCCTTACAAACAAATGTAAAAAAAAGAAACAAAAACAAACACCAGTGGCTCAGTTAAATTCCCAGAGTTTAATAAATAAATGCCTGATAAGGAAATGGTATGGTGTGAAAGCTTGCATTTTGTTTTTTTACTATACTCTGGGAATTTAACTAAGCCATTGATGATTTTTTGCTTAAAGTTTAGGCTTAATTCCTATTTGCTGTCTTACAAACTAACCTACAGAGAAAGGTTTCATACTAAATGCAAAATAGCACAGCACTGTAGCCTTTGAAAAACAACACTCATTTACTGAATAGTTAAGTACCATTTGCAGTGTAACTGTTCTGTATATAACATGCGAAACTACTTTTCCATACATGTATTGGCTTCTTATAGACTTGGTCACAAAAAGTATAGTAAGTGAGCAAGGTCATTTTTAGTGCTATACTGCTAGCATTATCTTTATAATCTAGAGAAGCAGAACAGCACATACAAAGTATGACACCTGTGCCATATTGGTATAAAAATAACCATAAGTAAAGGTGTGCCTTTATAGCTCTGAAATTCAAGTTTTCTTTTCTTTGAAATTGTTATAATTGAAACATCTAACAAGTAGTCAGCGTAACTCCTGAACTGCCAAGTTCATACTATTTCCAAATAAAATGTATTTGCATACTTTTTATTAATCCAGTTCACAAATGACAGTTTAGCAGTAGAGATGGAAGCTTTACTATCAATGTATTCACATCTGAAAATATAATTTCTTTAGTTACAATAATTTGTTCTCCAAATTTCTGAAAAAGTATCCTGTAGGAAGTTTTAAGACCTACCAACTCATTACAGTCCCAAAAACACATGTTCCCAAGTACTCTTCACTTTCCCATCACACATCAACAATTGCTTCCTACCTGTAGAAAACCTCCCCAAAGCTAAATTGGATTATAAAAATACCTGTGCTAAAACTTCCATGCAAAAATTCTAAATCTTCTAAATGTTGTTTCATACTTGGGAGCCATACAAATATGGTCCCATTGTTTCTCTGTGTGTAGCATTTCCATTCTCATTCCCTGGCCTTTTTTAACCTCTTCTGATTGGTTCTTATAGTTATCATGCATTATTTTATATGGCCTACTAACTATTCATTTTTTAACAGCAACTTCTGTTCCAGATGCAACTGTAAGCACAACCAGAGCTGATCTTTCTTTTACCACTCCCCTAGCCATTTTCTTATACTCTGATGTCCTCCCTAGTCATGTTGCAGTATTCCTTACTATAAGGATATCCTGACAAGGATAGCCATACATCAGCCATCATAAGAAAGTCTGGGCCCCTTCCATGTGGCATACATCAGACACATGTCCTATGTCCAAAGCATAGGGTACATAAGTGATGCACAAGCAAAAAACACTCAGAACTTCTTTGCTGGAAATCAGCATTTTGAATCAAGTGTGAAGGTTGTACATCTTAGGTACAGTTCACTGAGTCTAGGGTGGGTAAGTAACCTGTTGGGGCTCTTCCTTTTTTCCTTTAGGTTGTTTAATTGTAGGTACATGTCAAAAGGTGATTTATATAAATGTGAAAGGCCAATTCCCCATAAGGAGAGACACAATAAATGCCTTTTTTGTTTAGATGTGAAACACGTCCATAAGATGTGTTCTGTTTGCCAAGCCTTCATTTCTAAGACCCTGAGCGTCCACCTTTCCTCTCTTTCATTCTACCTGAAACCAATGCCTTCAGCTCATGCTCAGGGAAAAATGGGTCTGAAGTCTTACAGCTGGGTGAAAGCAGCCTCCAAACCACAGTCCAAACTTTCATTTGGCCTTATCCCACTCCGTGATTGTTCCCTCCCTAGTTATTTACTCCCAATACCTTGGTTTATTTTCTGATTTTCTTCAATAAATTCTGGTTTGCTCTTGCTTATTTTTTATGTTCCTACTTGCAGTCATCTCTATTGATAACAATCTCTTTTCTCCAAGTCTGTGTTTGCTTAGTTCTCAAAATACTTTCTACTACTTTGTAAATATAATGTTGTGTATGCTTTTTATTGTTTTCCTTATGTGCCTGCATCCAAATTGCCTATTTTGAGAACTCTCACCATTTCAACATCATTTCTTTCCATTTTGATTTGTAGCCTGTGGCTTGTGTCATGTATATGAGTGTTAACTGTGTAGCTCTAAAGTATCCCTTCAAATCTGGTAATCCTAAACAATATTTTCTGTGGGGAGAAAAACTTAATCCATTTAACTCTTGCTCTCTGTCCCTCTGGAATACATTCCTTCAGTTCCGTATTGATTGTGGTCCAGAGCTTCTCATCTTGCTGATAAAAATATTCCAGACCTGAATATAGTATTAAATGGACTAGAAATATTTAGTTTGTACCTTACTATCTATCCATTGTCAAGAGCTTCCAAGTTCTCAATTTTTGCATTACCTTTTGTTTAGTTTCTTCCTATGTATGCTTTCTTTCCATAATAGAATAATTTTCAATCCAAACAGCTAAATACTTCATTTTACTACCTACCCATAAATATGGGTGTTGCTCAGCTGTTTCATAAGTGTGACTTTGTTTACCACTATAGCCTTTGTTTTATCTTCATTTATTTTATATCTCCCCCAAAGAAAAAAACTTGAAACTATGAATATGAAAATGTTCCACAACATTTAAAATATCCTTTTCTGGATTTATCAATTACAAAACAATGTAATTTGTGAATAAGATTAATTCTCCGTGAGTACCTTATCAATTATATCATTTGTTTAGGGGTAATGAGAAAGGCAAAAGAAAGACAAAAAGTGGTAGATACAATACTGCAGGAAAAACTTAAAAATGTTTGAGAAGAAAAAAACTGTGAATAGAAAAGAAAAATGGACAAGATGAAAGTGAAATAATATGACAAAACTTGAAATTATGGAAGTTAAAATAACTGAGGTTGAAGGGAAAAGAAAAGTATAGTATAATATGATTTTAGAAAACATGGTATACCCCTGGAAGGAATTAAGGTAAGATGAAAAAGGCAATAAAAGACAGAAAAAAGGTTTGAAAGTCTTTATAAAGCAGATAATATTTGTGGAGAATTTTATTAAACAAGGGATTGTGAAATATAAGGTGATATGTGAAAGAAAATGTGTTGACTGTAGGAAGGAAAAAACAATACAACATTGTTTTCTGGATTGCAAAAGAATAAAGAATTTTGGAAATATTTAATCTGCTATTATATAGGAAGTATAATATTGTAAAGAAATGTGATATTGTAAATGAAAAAGTACTGTTTGTGACAATATGAATGCTGTGGAAAAATGTGAGATTTAGAAGAAGACGATATATTAACTGAAATAAGAATATGGCTGTTGCAGAAAGGGTGGGAGATAGAGGGTAAATATAAAAGAAAAAGAATGAAAGAAGTAGAACTGTGTAATGTTTTTGTGTTATAAAAATGTAAATAATTTAAGTGTGAATGTGAAAAAAAATGTGTGTAACTAATTCAATTATTTTTTAATGTGGTATAAAATGAATGTCAATAAAAATAAAGCACCCTGGGTAGTATAGATGCAAATGCTTTATTCCCAGTTTTCAAAATTGAAAGTGGTCTATATAAAGTTGACTTTACTGTCTTTGGGTTGTACAGTAACCACAGCTTCATTTCCTCAGATGCTGGTACTGTTCATGTTTGTAAAATATTGTTAAACCCTTCCAGATAATTATCACTTTCTCCCCCCCGTAATTTCCTTACTTCCACAGGAATACCAACCGTTCTGGGAGACTTACATGTAGATTAATTATACAACACCATTTTTACCTCTTCCCCTCCTATCCTAGCTATTAATTCATGAACCTCATCTTCCTCTAAAAATGAAGGGAAGGATGAGTACAGAGCATACAAAATACAAATGTGGAACACCAACTGCTGCAAGTTAGAAATTTTTTAATTCTGGTACCTCGGCCTTCGCCTTCTCCTGGAATACATTTTACATAATGCTCCACCCATTTTTATATATTCCAGGAGAAGGCGAAGGCCGAGGTCATTATGTAAAATGTATTCCAGGAGAAGGCGAAGGCCGAGGTACCAGAATTAAAAAATTTCTAACTTGCAGCAGTTGGTGTTCCACATTTGTATTTTGTATGCTCTATTGCTGAAGGAGTGGAGGAATTGAGTGTTTTTTGAAAGGATGAGTACAGACCCTGGCTGCAAAGAAGAGGCTGAACAAATGTATTGAGCACTTTCCTTCTTTAATATGTCAGACCTTCATCAGAAATACAAGTGCTTGCAAGAAAAACTGGGTTTTTATTAACAAAAAGTGATATAAGTACAGGATGCTTTAACCAATGGTAAGAAACTGCCAAAATTACAATGTTGCAATTAGATACTGTTGGAGATTATGTCCGCTGTGTACAGTAACCAGTGGTGTAGTAGTGATTGGTCTAAAGCTTAGAGCAAACTTGCATGGATGGTGCTGCCCCTAGGATTGCCATTTGAGTATGCATTTAATGTTAAGATGGTTGTTGAGACCAGGGGTGACATCAGCATTTAGCAGAAGCTGCCATTTGATTTCCCGCACCTCAAGGAGCCCATTGATATCCCCCATGTATTGGGGAGCTATGTCCAGGACTAAGAATTTGAAGCTGTAGAAGTCTTGGCAGCTGATACTGTGCTTTGCAAGTGCATTCTTACCATTCTAGTTGCTGATGGCTGTGCAATGCTCCTTGATTTGGTCAGGCAATTTTCTGTGTGTCTTTCCCACACAAAAGTTGTTGCATGGGTCACATATACCTGTATATACAAGGATGGAATTGCAATCAAAGTGTGTGTTAAAGTTAACTTTCATGGAGCAGTGGAGGAAAGTATAGGAAGTACAGCGTAAAACATGCTTACGTAATACGCAATTGGCACGGTAGTACATGCCTATAGGAAATGTGTGGTCTGTTTGAGAGAGTAGGAATAGGGATTCTTTGTGGTGGTTGAGTGAGTGTTTGAGGGTTCTGGTTCTCTTACAGAGAACTGGGTGTTTGTGCCAAGGTTCTGGAAGAGTTCCCAGTTGTTAGAGATAATGCATCATTTTTGGTGAGAATGCCAGGGATTGGTTGCATGTTCTGGCTGATAGGGAGCGGGAAGCTGAGGGTGAACACTTGGCATGCAGGGAGTGTGAGAGACATGCCCAAGCTGTATATGAGAATCAGCTTGAATTTGGTGGATCTCAGACTAAGGACATCAGTCCTAATATTATCCATGATTGGAAGGGGGTATTTTCTGTCCCAAAAAAGTGTTAGCAGGGCTAAGCTCTCATTGATAAAGATGAAATCATCAGTGATTATGCGTGAGAGCCAAGGGAAATGCTCCCTCAACACACTGGTTTTCATAAACCGGGGGTGCTGACTGGTAAAAAGGAAGAAGTTGTTCCTATAGGTGTCCTTCCTGTAAATACTGGAGTGGAAGGATAGAGAGGTTTTGTCAAATTGTATGGCTATATCCAAGAAATGTATGCTGGTACCAACATTGGAAACTGTGAACTTAAGGAAGTGGATACTGTCAATGAGTTCTTTGATGAAGACTCTGCGTTCCACATAAGTGCCTTGACAAATAAAGAAGATATCATCGATACAGCAAAGGTACAGGCAGTTTTTTTTTTTAGGCCATCTATTCGTGTTAGGGTCAGGGCTTTCCACGCACTGAAGACAATGTTGGCATATGCTGAGGCCATTTTGGAGCCCATGGCTACACCTCTCTGTTGCTGATATATCTCCCTGTGGAAGTGGAAGAAATTGTTGCATAGGACTAATTCAGTTAGGTGAAAGAGAGTAGGGTATCTGTTCTGTCACCACAAGTTGTGGGGTGCTTGGAGAGAAAATGCTGAGCAAGCTTGAATCCTCCAGCATAGGGTATGCTAGTGTAAAGGGCCTCTGTGTTGAGCATGACTAAAGGTTGTCAGCTTGGGTCACCTGGTAATGGTGGAGTTCATTTAAGAAAATCCCGGAGTGTCTGAGGTAGAAGCTGGTGGTCTGGACTATGGGGTTAAGCTTAAGGTCAATAAAATGGGAAATCATCTCAGTTTTTCTATTTCTGTTTAAGATGATGTGCCTGAAATGTGGGTCACTTGCATATTTATGAAGTTTGGGGATGCCAGAAAGTCTTTCTAGGCTTGGTTTATCAACAGTTATAAAGTATGATTTTGTTGTTAAGGAGAAGGTTTAACAGATCTACATATATTGCCTCAAAGTTATTATATACATCATGCAGAGCTTCCTCTAACATTGGCACATTTAAGACTTCCATAAATATTTCCACTTGTGCCTGTTCTTTGTTTTTTCTTTCCTCTTTTCTATACAAATCTACACAGAATTTTGTAAAATTTCCTGAAATATCTCTATAGGATCCGTCATTATTTTTTTAGTGAAATGTTCCCTATGTTTGACAATATCCTCTTTCTATTTTCTGTTGTCTAAGTCTTTGTAATTATAAGTTTTTGTGCTCTGGGTTTGTTGTAGGAAAATACTTGCTTAATAGCAACCTTTCTAAATGTATGCGTATTATTCAAATACTGCCTTATTTTCCCTTTAGCACTCACAACTGGTTCCTTTGTTTTCTTGTTCCATAACATTTCTTTTGTTTTTCAGCAATGCTTCAACCTTTCATAATTCCCATTACTTCTTTTTCTTATCTCATTTATACCATATTTTTAAATTCCATTTTGATTTTATCCCACTCCTCAGCTATATCTTCTGAAGAAAATTGTATCTTTCCTAACGACTCTTGAAACATTTCCATTACCCATTCCTTAAATTCTACTCTTTTTAATAGGCACCACTCTCATGATTCCCTTCAACTCCTTAATAGTAGCTTTATGTGGCATATGAATACATGGAAATGTAACCCTCCTGCCATTGTCATGGTTTGCCTCCATTTTTTCTTCGGATATGATATGTGCGATCGTGCTTTTGTGAGATTCGACAGGGCAAGTTACAGAAGACGTCCGAGGACAAATTTTGAAAATGGTTTGACTGAAAAACATTTTCGACATTTGTCCATGTGTTTGAATGGCATAATGCATTCACATTATAGCCATTCGAACCTATGTGAGTCTGCTTTGTGGTTTTGTGCTGTAATCCTTTCGATGCAATGCATGTCAGACAATGGGCACACGACTTAATGAGGGTAAACCCATAATCATATATCTACCACTATTGTCTTTTTTCTCTGCTATCATTTTTGGAGCCCCTCTCACAATCTGTATTATTACTTTCCCATCCTTTTTTTCCTGATACTCTACTGAGTAACCTTTCTGAAATCCATTATTTGCCAGATTTACTTGCTCATTTCTAAGTGTGTCTCCTGTGGCATTAGTAACCCTATACTTCTTAATACAGTTCAGTACTATGTGCTTCTCATTCATACCTACAATGCCATTCACATTCCATTATATGATTGATAAGGCATGTATGTCATTTATGTAATTCATACTTTGTGAGTCACTGAAACTGGAGTCAGATTCCTTGTATGGGTGCATACTTGGCCAATAAATGTGATTCTGATTCTGATATTCTAAAGTTAAGTTTAATCATGCCGAAAACACTTGTTAGAGTCTGTGTTCCATTCTGCCCCCACACCATTAATTCTTATCTTTTCTCAACTTCCATCCCAGATGTTAAAATCAACTTAAATACTTGTAATTAACTGATTTTTAGTCCTAGGAGAACATGCCCTAGTTATGAGTAAAAGAATAGATTTTGCATTATTGTGATTTATGCTAAAGTAATTGATGCCACTAGGATACATATTTTTGTATTCCCTTCAGCGTATCAAATGTCATTTATTTCACTGAACTGCTTGACACTTCTCCTTTAAATTCTAATATCAGTGCTTCCCCACACAGATCCCTCATAGTTTGTGGTTCAGTTATTTATTGATTAATTGCATGTGCCTACATTTTGTAACTGCAGACCTCTGCTGTTAAATATACCAGCTAATGGTTTTGCAGTTACGTGGCATAGCGCATGTTAAATTGTAGAAGACTATTAGTTAAATGATTTTAGTATTTACTTTTTCTGTCTGAATATGACCAGGAGAACCACTATAATTTAATACACACATCATAATTTTACTTCATTTTCCTCTTAGCAGGCAAAGATCATATTATTCTGCTTATAGCGGCCTTTATCTGGCTGGGAGTATGTCTCAGGTACACAGGCGCGCCCACCACATTCCTTCTTTATCATCACCGGTATTAACATCAGTCACTGATAAAATTCCCCCTACCTCACATTTAATGTGCATCTTGAATTCATGGTATTTAATATATACATATTACTTAAAA
>NW_025050407.1:0-13862 GCF_019279795.1 Protopterus annectens
AAGTTCTAAGCAAAATTGAGCAAGAGTTTTAACAACCTGTTACTTTAAAAAAAAAAAAACTCAAAGGGTTTCATTGCGTAAGAGGCAGTTTGGGGGCCACAACATAAGCTACGGGAAAGTCAAGAAAATGGAAGGTGTACACTGCTTCCTACACCAAAGTTTCTTTGCTGGGCGCATGCGCATGTGAGCACCATGAAGCGCGAGTAAGACAGTGTGTGCACGTGTAAGGCAGACTGAGCATGTGGGAGCCTGTTGGCAGACTTGTAACACTGTTTGCACGGGTGTGCGCGTGTTTTAACCCGAATAAACAGATTTTGAACCATGTAAGTACGTGTGCGCATGTGTAAGCCACTGTGAGCGTGTTTCTGCTAGTATGCACGCTGCTCCCCCCTGAGGAAACAGAAAGGAAAAAGGAAGCAACAGAATTAGTAGGAAGCTAGCAGGGAATACTGCTGGAGCTAGCAGGTGAAAACAATTAGAAGCAGGCAATTAGACAGGCAGAATAGTAGCTCAGCCCAACACTTTAACTCTGCAAACAGCAGTGCAAGATGTTTCTCTCAAGAGACATTGCAAGACAGGAGTAAGCTATTAGAAGTGAAAACTGAAAAAGCTGAACTCAGAGCAGAAATATTAGGGGCTGCCATAGCTGTCATAATGAGACATAGGTGACTTGCTGAGGGTGGTGACAATGCAGATGGTGCCAGACAACCCACAGTGAGGAGACGGAGAAGAGTGTACAGGCCCAGGGTCACCTACCACGGGTTACATGAGCTGGAGATAGTAGAGCACTATAGAGTGGACAGAGACCTCCTGCAGCAAATAGTGGAGCTGTGCAGGCCACGCCTCACACACACAGAACCAACAGAGGGGAACCCATCCCAGTGGAAACCAAGGTATGTGTTGGCCTAAGAATACTAGCAACAGGTAACCCTTCCAGAGACCAACTGGTGATATGATGGGGATATCACAGGCATCAGCCTCCAGGGTACTGCACCAGTTCCTGATGCCATGTCAGCACATGTTGGTGATTATGTATATTTCCCCAATGCCCATGAGGTATTGGCCAGCAATATGCCTCTTCCAGCAAATAGCGGAATACCCTGAGGTAGTGGGTGCAATAGACCGCACGCACATATGCATCAAAGCACCAGACGGTGAGCCGGGTAGGGGCCTACATTAACCGCGAAGGGCTTTCCCTCCATCAACTGCCAGGTCGTGGTGTGATGCCCAGGGCATAATAATGAATGTGTGTGCTGGCTGCCCTGGGAGCTACCATGATTCCCACATTCGGCATTTGACGCAGCTGTACCAGACATTTGCCAATGGGGACATCCCACATGGACACCTAGTTGGGGATGCAGGTTATGCACTGGAGCCGTGGCTGATGACACCCATCAGAAACGCACACACCTGAACAGGAACGCCATAATGAGGCACACGCTACAAACACTTAATGTAATAGAGCTGCGCAGGTTTGGCCTGCTCAAGTCACGGTTCCAGTGTCTGGACACATCTGGTGGAGCCTTGCAGTACACACCAACTACATGTACCCAAATTGTCATGGTATGTGCTATGCTACATAATATGATCTTGTGAAAACAGCTGCAGCAGGACCAGCATAGGGCTGGGCCAAACAGCCCCCCACCATTGCCAAGGCCATCACAGGCAGAGCGTGACTCGGAGGAGGAACAACCTGAGCCTGCCCCAATAGGCAGAAGAAGGCGTGCCCAGTATGCCCTGGCCTTGGCAAAGAGGCAACACATAGCACATACACTGGCTCAGTAGGAACCATGGGAATGATACCCCCTCTGACTCACTCAAATAATAACAGGGATGCCTAAAATGACATGACCTGCTCACAAACATGTACAGGGAGTGTAATATGTGCATCCGACAGAGGCAGCCCTGCAGCACCACCTGAGGCATGAATGCCATGTGTTAAGTAATGTAACACCATGTACTATATGCACACCTGAGGACCCTGACTAACATCCTACCCTCACCAAGCATCATGCCACAATATGACAATGAGGTGATCAAGTGCAATAATTGGCTGAAGTATCGCAGTTAGTCAAAGGGGATCCAATGTGTGCCAGCCTGGGATGACATGCTGAGCATGACATGATGCTCCACCTGCTAGGACTGGCATGCACCTATCAGTGCAGGCCGTATGGATACTGGCAAAGGCTGTTGTTACCCACAGCGTGCCCTGAATAGGTAAGGCTCAAAACACAAACCTACCTCCATAGGTATCAGAAGGGATAAGAACCTAGATGTAATGCTACCCAATGCCAGAAGTCGAAACAGCAAGATGCATGCAGTCTAAACTAACCCAGTATGGAGAATGTTTTGTGCTGTAACAGAAAACTGGGTCAAGGCTCACAACAGCACCCTAACACTACCAGGTTACAACTCATACTGTGCTGTACAGCCTCAAAACATGGAACAAGCTACAAAAGGAGGGTGACTAGCAATAATTGTCAAGGATGACCACACCCCCATGTTGTTACCACAACAAGAAGCAGCATGGACTAGCCATGGTCAAGTAACAGTGGCTAAAACTGCCCCCCAGTTTATAGCCTGCTACAGACTACTGTCCCAACACCAGGAACTGCACCTGGCCTATGCTGGAATACATGAATATATCAAGTCCTCCAAACCACATTATATTGGGTGACTGAAAATACCCAGACATAGACTGGGAGCATTATACTAGCCCCAACACTGTAGGACAAAAGTTCATAGAATCCATAAACCAAAATTCCCAGGAACAACGTACCACTCCCACAAGAGGGGTAAGCATACTGGATGTGATAATCAGGAACATGGGTACTGGATGGCAAGATGAGAAGTGTATTGCTCACTGGTAAAACCAGACCATAGAGTAATCACACTGGATATACAAATCCTGACCACAGTCCCTGACCAGAAAACCACAGTGAAAAACATGTGTAAAGCAATATTTGCACTCCTCCAAACTGATGTGGAATCCATTAAAGGTCCTGTGCAGGTGCAAAATATAGGCCACACCTCAGAACCTGTAATACAGCCATTCCATGAACACTGCCAGGAATGCTTGGATTATGCAATCCTAAATTAAAACAAGACACAATGCCATACATGCAGGCATCTGGCATGGTGGACACCAGCCATAACCAAACCATGCAAGAGAATGAGGAAGCTACTACATGATAGAGCAAACATAAAAAATGAAGTAATCACTGATCAGTAGTATGGCAATAAAATATGTCCACACATACAATACACTAAGGCCAGCCACAACAAGTTGAATCTGTGAACCTTGAGGCAATGTTACACCTGCCCCAAGTACACAGGCAACCCACAACTCCCCCCAAGAAATACAAATATATGTGAGAGATGCAACCATCTATCCAAACTGGAGGCTGAGCTCCCTCAACTCAGTACACCCAAAACTAGTCAGGAGGAGAAGGTAATTACACACACCACAAACCCAGTCCCACATAGACCTATCACAACTACAAACCAAAGACATAAACACAGAAAAACATTCCCGGAGGCTCGAATTACAAACACACCACACCAACAGAGGCCTCCAAAGCAGACACCCAATCAAACAACCTCCAAACATAGCACATGCGACACATAGTACACAAAGCTGATGTGCCAAACAGTCAAAGGCTAGAAGGAGAAACAACATGCCTGATACAGTTGTAATAGGTGACTCCATAGTGAGACACACTGCTGTCCCGCACACCAGACTGAACAAGGGAAAGGGTACAGTAAGCTGCCTGTAGGCTGCCACAATACGCCACATAACACAAGTATGCAGGTCACCCCAAAGCAAGTAGAAATATGATGCAGTCATAGTCCATGCTGGTGTGAATGACCTGAGATGTACCTCCCCGGACTACATGAAAAGAGCGATAGATGAGCTCATTGATTATGTAGTCCAGGCCGGTATGACACTGACCGTTTGCAGCATCCTACCCTCACCAAGAATGATGCCACAGTACAAACACGGAATGATCAGTTATAACAAATGGCACAATTACTGGTGTCATTCCAAGGGGATCCAATGTCTGTCTGCTTGGGATGTCATGCTTGACAAGCCACGCAGCTGTTCCAGGGATGGCTTGCACCTGTTACCCCTGGGCGTCTGGATATTGGATAAGGCTTTTGCCACCTCCATAGAGCCTTTCATAGGCAAGGATGAAAAGACTAACCCACCACCCTACAAAACATAAGTGGAAAGAAACATAACGGTAATGCTGACCAATGCCAGATGTGTAAACCCCAATATGCATGCTCCCAAGGCCATCCCCAGTATGGAGAACATCGATGTCTGTGCAGTGACAGAAACCTGCTGCAAGCCTCCTGACAGCACACCAGCACTACCAGGTTATACCACATATCATGCGTCATGGCCCCAAAACCTGGAACAAAACATAAAAGGAGGGTGAGTATCCATATTTAGCACAGACACCCATACGTCCAGGTAACTGACAATGCACAAGGCACTGGAGTCCACCCATGTGCAACTAACCGTAGGCAAGACTGCTGTACAGTCTGTAGCATGCTACAGACCACACTCTCACAAACAGGAACCCCACCCAGCCATCCTGAAGACACTGGACAGTATGAATGTCCCACCAAATACCAAACAAGGTACTCACAAATTACCACATAGGTGGTAAACCATTATGTATGGAAGGAGTAATCAGGGACCTAGGGACACAAGTGGACAGTAACCTGTTATGTGACACTCACATTGCCAATGTGGCTAGGAAGACTGTCTACATTGGACAACGTATCATGAAAGGATTCACATCTACGTCAACATAGGTCATTGTGCCCCTATACTGTTCTCTTATCACACCCATAATCTAGTACAATGCCTCATATGGGATGTACCTTACCTGACACCTGCAGCAGTTAGAAAGACCTCAAAGGTACCTCACCAAGAGGATAAAGGGTCTCAAATATATGTCATATGCTGCCTGGCTGTAGACACCCCAGCTGAATGCAGTCACATACTGCCTACACAGAGGCATTGCATGCCTGTTGTACAAGGCCATGTCCAACACAGGAGTAATGGACATGCTCCACCCAGGAAAACTCAAAGCCATCGGAGCTGTGAGAGTGAGAGATGTCAACCTCAACACATAATGAAATAGGATGTGCTGGAGGGACGGATACATAACCCAGAGGCTCCCCACACCCTGGAACAGAATCCCACTCCATGTTAGGCAGAGCCCCTCACTGACACTCTTCAACAGGAATCTTGCCAAGTGGATGGATGATCATAGAGTTACACTGGGGGTCTTCACTGTGTCACGTCCAGACAGAGGCACAGCAAAGCAAATCATAAATGGCCATAATATTCACATAGCAAGGGGTGGCAAAAGCCCCACACACACACTGGTTAGGCTAACAAATGCCCTAGGGTGAATAGCTTAGTATGAACCTATGAACCTATGAAGATACAAATTGTACAGGACACTAAGGATAATCCCAAGGCTTCCACAACTGATGGTAGGAAATGTGTTGGGAATTCACAGATATGCTCTGAATCACACAAATATCACAAACAACATACCAAACACACACACATATTGCCAACATACATCCTGACAGGTGCAGTGCAACCCCCCCCCCCCAGAATGCAAAATATCTATCTCAGCAGACTGTTGGCCCCCTGACATTGCAGATGCTGAGGTAACAGCCAGCATCTACAAAGCAAAACACACAGCAGCAATGGTATGAGATGGTGTTCTGGGCTGAGTCCAACATGGACTCCAAGATGAATGGAATGCCAAATCACACTACTGCTCAATGTCAGCCTTACCACAGGATATGTACCCAAAGAGCAGTGTATAACAACAGTGGTCCTTCTCAACAAAGGTGTTGCCTGAATGGATAGTGAAAACTACCACCCCAGAATCCTGAGAAGCTCGGTCTGCACAGCTATGGAAAGGATCAGCATGTACCGCAGACATAAAGATATTGGGGACCTACTGACACCGGACCCTACCCAGTGTGGCTTTCTTAAGTGAAGATCCTTCCCCTAAACATGTTTGACTCATTTGAAATGGTCACTAAGGTCATTGATGAGGGCAATGTGGTCCACATAGCGTAGCTGGACCTTGCAAAGGCTTCTATACAATACCCTATGTGTTCATTATAGATATGCTCACCAGCTTAAATATAAACCCCTATGTCAGTAGAGGGGTTGCAAACCAGACCAAGGACAGAACAGACATGGTCAGACATGCTGCAGCCATGTCAGACTACAAACCAGATATAACTGGCATCCCACAAGGCTTGGTCCTGGGATCTCCCTCGTCTGGTATATATGTCCTATAGGTACAGGCCAACATGGAAGGACTGTGTCTGAACATGTTTGCAGAGGACTACAAACTGCTCACCATATATGACCCTCCAGCTGACACAAGCATCCCACAAAATTGCCACATAGAAACAGACAACTGGTGCCATAGCCATGTCAGCAAGCTAATTGCAGAAAACTGTATAGTCAACCCCCATGGATATACAGTAAGTGCCCACCAATTACCACATAGGTGTTAACCCATTACGTACTTAACATGTAATGAGAGACCTGGGGACACAAGGTGATAGATATCCTGCATTGGACAAACATGTGGCTGTAGTGTTCACAGAAACATGCCATATACCCACCTAATCATGAAGGTTGTCAGATCTAGATAAGGGGAGGTCATTGTGGCTCTGCAGTCATCCTTCATCAGCGTTACAACTGACTACAATAGCCCCTGTGGGATTTACCGCAGCAGACACTTCCATCAACTGTAAAGTCCCCAACAGTACCTCACCAGGAGTATCAAAGAGCTTTCACAGATGACACGTGTTGCCTGATTAAACAAACTGCAGCTACACACACTGCCATACTGCCCACCCAGAGGCAAGCTGTGCCTGATGTATAAAGCCATGTCCAAGCTGGTATCATTAAACATGCTGCACCTTGTACAATCTGAATGGCAGTGAGCTATGCACATGAGAGACCTGAACCCCAGCACTGACTTACATAGGACAAGCTGTACTGCATGATCCATAACACAGAAGCCACCCCCACCCATGAGTAAACTCCCAGTACAAGCTATCCATAGAGTCACTCATCGATTCTCCTCAAGAGGAATCTTGACGAGTGGATGGGAGATGGTAGGTTTACCCTGGGTATCACTGTTATGTCACAGGTAGACAGAGGCACAGTATACTAACCATGACATATGTCATGGCAAACTCCACTTACAATGTGTGTCGAAGGACACACACTCTCTCTGACTAGCATTAGAAATGGCCTAGGGCACATCACTAGTGTTTGCAAATGTACACCTATGCTGTGGAATACACTACCAATGTTAGCCAAGCCTGATTTAAGTAGTTCATATCTGAACATAATGCAACATGGTCAGATGTGCACAACTGGCCCCTAACGAGGTTGTTGTGCTCACTATGGAAATGTAAAGCAGTGATAGGACTAAAGTCCAGGATACTGTCCACCACAGTCAAAGTACTGAACCAGTACACTATACGGTACTACAGTGTTAGGTCAGTATGAAAGGATGTTGACAACTGTATGCAAAGTATCCCATGCAAACCCTGCAGGCACAGTATAATCCCTGTTGTGTTCACACACAAAGCAGTCGAACAGTAGCTACACAACATGACACACAACACACAACCATAAATGGGAGATATTTGTTGAAGTTCACACTCATCCACAAATGTGGTGGGCTGCAGAGTTCAACATATGGAAAGCTCACACTGGGCATGCTCGCACACTTTGATAAATGAGACATATGTCAGACAACATGCCATGGGAAGGCTGAACTGGGCATGCTCACACAGGCCAAATCTCAGTTTAGCAGTTGGCCACACTTATCTGGTATTTGTACGTGTTATTCCAGGAACCAACCACATTACAGCAATCTGCCCAGTGCACACAGTTAAATGACTACAGAGACATACATGATATAGTGGATCCCTCCCATATGCAAACATCTTCCACAGATACACAAGTTGTTCATACAAACAGGGAATGCTATGGCAATAAAGACCCGCAAACAGTCTATCAGCAACAAATAATGTGCATTTCACAATTAAACATATGGGTGTAGAGGTCAACACTAGGCTGTTTGCCCTAGGGAATGACAGCTTAGCCAGAGTGTGCTTGGCGTCTGCCTCCCCACAGGATGCACATTCCCCTTTCTAAACACTAAGTACAGCAGGAGAAGGGAAACCTCCCAGTAATGCGAATAGCGCGCTCTGCTAATGCATCCATCTTAAGTGTCATAACATAGTTAGGTAGGGGTTTGAATCCTGTAAATGCTCAGTGTGAGTGGGGTTGGTGTGTGTGCAAGTCTGTAGGAGAGAAATGTCCCTCTTGGCAACTGGGAAAACAAAATGCAGGATGCACATTCCCCTTTCTAAACACTGATGATGTCAGCACCCTATAAGTACAGCAGGAGAAGGAAAACTTCCCCGTAATGCAAATAGCGTGCTCCGCTAATGTGTCTGTCTCAGGTGTCATAACATAGTTAAGTAGGGGTTTGAATCCTGCAAATGCTTAGTGGGTGTGTGTGAATGGGGTTGGTGTTTGTGCAAGTCTGTGTGAGGGAGATGTTCCTTTTGGCAACTGGGAAAACACAATACAGGATGCACATTCCCCTTTCTAAACACTGATGATGTCAGCACCCTATAAGTACAGTAGGAGAAGGAAAATCTCCCAGTAATATGAATAGCATGCTTCGCTAATGCGTCTGTCTCGAGTGTCATAACATAGTCAGGTAGGGGCTTGCATCCTACAAGTGTGTGAGTGGGGTTGGTGTTTGTGCAAATCTGTGTGAGGGAAATGTCCCTTTTGGCAACTGGGAAAACACAATACAGGATGCACATTCCCCTTTCTAAACACTGATGATGTCAGCACCCTATAAGTACAGCAGGAGAAAGAAAGCCTCCCAGTAATGCGAATAGCACGCTCTGCTAATGCATCTGTCTCGAGTGTCATAACATTAGCCAGGTAGGGGTTTGAATCCTGCAAATGGTAAGTGTTTGTGTGTGTGTGTGTGAGTGGGGTTGGTGTGTGTGCAAGTCTGTGTGAGGGAGATGTCCCTTTTGGCAACTGGGAAAACACAATACAGGATGCACATTCCCCTTTCTAAACACTGATGATGTCAGCACCCTATAAGTACAGCAGGAGAAGGGAAATCTCCCACTAATGCGAATAGTGTGCTCTGCTAATGTGTCTGTCTCGAGTGTCATAACATAGTCAGGTAGGGGTTTGAATCCTGCAAATGGCAAGTTTGTGTGAAGGAAATCCCCCTTTTGGCAACTGGGAAAACACACTACAGGATGCACATTCTCCTTTCTAAACACTGATGATAGCACCCTATAAGTACAGCAGGAGAAAAGAAATCACCCAATAATGCGAATAGCGCACTCTGCTAATTTGTCTGTCTCACGTGTCATAACATAGTCAGGTAGGGGTTTGAATCCTGCAAGTGTAAGAGTGGGATTGGTGTGTGTGCAAGTCTGTGTGAAAGAAATGTCCCTTTTGGCAACTGGGAAAACACACTACAGGATGCACATTCCCCTTTCTAAACACTGATGATGTCAGCACCCTATAAGTACAGCAGGAGAAGAGAAACCTCCCAGTAATGCGAATAGCGCACTCCGCTAATGCATCCATCTCGAGTGTTATAACATAGTTAAGTAGAAGTTTGAATCCTCTCAATGCTCAGTGTATGTGTATGTGAGTGGGTTTGGTCTGTGTGAGGGAAATGTCCCTTTTGGCAACTGGGAAAACACAATACAGGATGCACATTCCCCTTTCTAAACACTGATGATGTCAGCACCCTACAAGTACAGCAGGAGAAGGTATGTGACATGGACAATGACTGAGTCATATGTGTCCATGCCTCTGACTGACCTGTATGTTTGTGTTATGTGGTGGACCATAGTGCCCCACGGGCATATCACTGTGACCTTCACCTTGTCCAGCCTGGTGAGCGTGACCACACTGTACCGGACAATAAAGGTAGCTAACACAACTGTGGCAGGTGCGTTGTATAGCTGTACAGGCTGTGACTGTTTGGCACACAGGATTTGTGTGCTATGTGTTATGTGTGATGTGTTCAGGCATAATGTATGCCTGTGTGCCAGCTGCAGAGGTGTGTGCCGCTCAGGCAGGATGCTATTCTAAGGCTCCATGAATGGCCCAGTGTGTACACGTGCTTGTATTGCTGTCAGTGTAGGTCTACATCAGACTGGTATTGTAGTCACTGTAGTATTGCATGCCACCTGACAGGTTATGCCAGTACTGGGTTCAGAGTGCTTAGTCCACAGTTTGGCTATGTGGTTCCATCTCATACATGTTGTCGTCCATGTGTAGGGGAGAGGGTTGACTGTGTACATGTGGCAGCTGTGACATTGCCACATGACCCACATATTCCACAACTGTACCATAGAGGTGACTGACAACTGACCTTTGCACATGCTACCATAGTATTGTGATTGCCATGGTGATTAACAGCACATAGGGCCAATGGGAAACAAGGTACATAGGTTCATAGGTTCATAGCTTCATACTAGGCTATCTGCCCTAGGGCATTTAAGAACCTAGCCAGAATGTGTTTGGCTGTCGCCATCCATTGTAAATATATCTTGCCATGCCCTTTTCCGAGGTTAGTATACTGTGCCTCTGTCTAACAGTGACACAGAAGTGATACCTGTGGTAGACCGACAATGTCCCATCCACTCATCAAGATTCCTCTTGAAGAGAGTCAATGAGGGACTCTGCCTAACCTGGACTGGGATTTTATTCCAGAGTGAAGTGAGCCTCTGGGTTATGAATCTGTCCCTCCAGCATGTCCTATTTATTTCAGTGCTGAGGTTCAGGTCTCTCAAGCGTGTAGCCCGATGGGATTTGGATATTCTCAGGTGCAGCATGCCCATTAATTCTGGGTTTGAAATGGCATTATACATTAGGCACAGATCGCCTCTGAACAGGCGGTATGCCACTGAGTAGAGCTGGGGTTTCTTTAACCGGTCAGCATATGGCATCTGTTTGAGCCCTTTGATCCTCTTGGTGAGGTACTTGTGGGGTCTTTCCAGTTTCTGCAGGTGTCTGGTAAGGTACATCCCAACAGGTGGATTTTACTCAATTATGGGCCTGATGAGGGATGAGTAATGAGGCACGATGTCCTCCCCTGATGTAGATGTGAATCCCTTCATGATGGGGTGGGCTATATACAATGCCTTTCTAACCACTTTGGCCACGTGGTTGTCAAATGAGAGAATGCTATCAACTTTGGTCCCCAGGTCCCTAATTACTTCTTCTGTACGTAATGGAGTACCACCTATGTGGTACTTTGTGGGCACTTTGTTTTTGCCAAAGGGGATGACTATACACATTTTTGCATTCAGCTGAAGGCCATGGCTCTGGCACAAGTTGTCTGTTTCTATGAGGCCCCTTTGGAAGATGCTTGTGTCAGCTGGAGAATCAATTATGGCGGCCAGTTTGCAGTCATCTGCATATTTGGTCAGCCACAGTCCTTCCATGTTGGCCTGTCCCTCCGATAAATATATACCAAACAAGAGAGGTCCCAGGACTGAGCCTTGTGAGACACCACTTGTAACTGGTTTGGAGTCTGGCATGGCTCCAGCAGTTCTAACCATGTGGGTTCTGTCCTTGAGCCAGTGTGCAATCCATCTAGTGACATAGGGGCTCATATTTAAGCTGGTGAGCTTCTCTAGAATGCCAGTGGGGTATTGTTTTGAAGGCTTTTCGAGGTCCAGGTAAGCTGTGTGGACCACCTTCCCCTCGTCAATGACCTTGGTGACTGTTTCAAAGAAATCAATCAGATTTGAGAGGCAGGATCTGCCCAACAAAGCCAAACTGGGTATGAACCAGTGTCTGTAGGTCCCCAATATCTATATTTATGCAGTCCATGATGATCCTTTCCATAGCTCTGCAGACCAAGCTAGTGTGGCTTGCATGGGGTGATAGTGTCCAGGATCCCTGTTGAGGCACCACCTTTCTGAGGGGACCACTGTTGCTGCACGCCACACTTTGGACACATATCCTGTAGTAAGGCTGGGATTGAACAGTAGTTTTGCTGTTTGGTTGTAGCACGTCTTGGAGACCATGTAGGACACAGCCGGACATGTCTGGTCCCATTGATGCGTGTGTATTGCTTTGGAGGTGGCTCTTACCTGAGCATCTGAGATGTCAGGGGCAGCACTCTGCTGCTGGGATACATATTTGCCCTTTCGGTGTGGAGGGTGAGAAATTTGCACTGAACCTGTCAGCTAAATTTGGCAATGTCTGTGGGTTTGGTGTTTCTATTGACAGTACTGGACTACCTCTGAACATATCTAGAGGGAGTACCACCCCAGTTTCCTAACATGACTAAAGAAAGCCTTGTGATTATCCCTTAGTGTCCTGTGCAATTTCTCTCTCGAAGCTGGCCTTAGAACAATCTTATGAGTGCCTGTAGTTGTTTATAATGCAGTCAGTGATGCGCCCTTTTGGGGATTTTGCTGTATCATTTGGTAGCTTCCTCCTTCTATTGTGTGGTTTGTTTATGGCTGGGAATTACACCAGACAGGACGTCACCTTTGGAGGATGGGTCTTAGTTTTGTTGGGATCACACTTGACCATGTGCATTCCTGAAGTGTCCATAAGAATGTTTATAGAGAATCTGCGGTCTGGTCTGTAGTTTCCACAGGCCAGGGGGCTTTGAAGGTTTCCACCTCAGTTTGAGGAGTGTGAATTTGCTTTTGAAAGTTGTTCACTGTGGTGTTGTTCCTGGGCAGGGTGTGGGTCGGGATGTGAATATCCAAGCGAGATTGGTTCATGGTCGATCTTACCAGTGAGGATACGCCTTCTGGTCTGGAGCATAGAGTCCCCATGTTGGTGATGCTCAGGTCAGTATGTTTCACCTTCTTGTGGAAGTGGTAACAAGTGTTCCATAGCATTTGAGCTCATATATTTACAAAGATCTTTGGCCCTGGGGTGTTGGAGCTGGTCGGCTCCCAGTCCATGTTTGGGTGGTTGACATCACCAATATAATGGTGTTTGGAAGACCTTTATTTCCAATGTTCTGGGGCGGCCAAGTGCAGTTCTTGGGTTTGGGAGGTGGTCTGTAGCAGGCTATAACCTGAGCAGTTTCACCATTGTTAGTTGCACATGGATAGTCTCTGATGCTTGGTGCTTTGCCACCAACCTGGAGTGTGGGTATCTTTGATGAATATCAATACTCCCTCATTTGTGATTCTTCAAGTTTTTGGGGCTGAAAAGCATGGTGATGTATAACCTTGTAGTGCTGGGGTGCTCTAGAGTAGCTGAACCGAGCCATCTCTGTTACTGCACAGATATCGAGTGTTCTCCATGCCAGGAGAGAGTTTGATTGCATACATCATGAGATGTGAACTTCTGGCGTGGACAGCATTACTCTTGGTTTCTTATCCCTTGTGATGCCTATGAAGGTGGGTTGTCATTTCCAGGCCTTGCTAACATAGGCACTATGAAGTGAGAGCCTTTGTAATATCTGAAAGCCTAGGGTGACAGATTTTAGAAAGCCGTCCCTAAGCGACAGGTGGTTCAACAGAAGAGGTAGATATATGAGGGATGTGGTGCACTGTGATTAGTTGCTTGGTAGCATATAACTGCTCATGTGGTCCAAATGCCAATTTGAGTCCTATACAATGTGTCACAGGCAGCGTGCAGCCAGACAGGACAAACTCAGTGACATTCTGTCCGTGAGACATGTGGACATACATATAGTAAGCTGCAGATGTCACTTGGGTCCACAGAAGCTCTGTAACTATGCATTGCAGTAGCA
>NW_025050408.1:0-14278 GCF_019279795.1 Protopterus annectens
GGTGGGTTTTTTTTAAAAGGGGAAACAAAAACCTCAGGCAAGTGGGCCTGAATTCCCCTACCCACCACCATTTGTAAAAAATTTGCAGATTTTTTGCCTCATATTTGTTCTGTTCCTCATAAAATTTGTGGCTTCTTAACACCTTCATGTTTATTTTTCCTTACACCACCAAGTCAGAAGTGCAGTGGTGCACTGGTAGCATTGTTGCCGCAAGGAGAGAGGTGCAGGTTCTTTGGTTTGCTTCTTGGCTGGGGTGCTTTCTGTGTGGTATCTGCATGTCCTCCCATCTTACAAAGATGTGTCTGGAGTGTTTCTCCCTCCTCTGCTGAAAATTGGCTTTTGTTCCAAGTCAGACTTTCCTGGTTAACAAATGTTAAATAAAAAATAACAGGCATTTGAATTTCAGACTTCATATTCTTCAGAAAGTACATGGTAACACAAAACCTTTTATTCTAGCAATTTTCTAAGTTTATAACATGGATATTTGAAATTTGTCCCTATTTTTGGGACTGTATTCCCCCATTATTGGCTTTGTCCAGGTGTTTTTGCTAAGAGGTTGAGAGCTATGGTGAGAACTGAATTCACTGAATATGTTTGGGGGTTGTATTCTCCCAATACTGGCTTTGTCCATGTGTTTTTTGCTAAGAGGTTGAGCGCTATGGTGAGAACTGAATTCACTGGATATGTTTAGGGGTTGTATTCCCCATTACTGGCTTTGTCCACGTGTTTTCTGCTAAGAGGTTGAGAGCTATGGTGAGAACTGAATTCACTGAATATGTTTGGGGGCTGTATTCCCCCATTATTGGCTTTGTTCAGGTTTTTTTTTGCTAAGAGGTTGACAGCTATGGTGAGAACTGAATTCACTAAATGGTAGCCATTTAAGTTTCAGTCTTCCTCTCTTTCACAAAACAGCTGATTTGGCATAGTGGTATGTTGCTCTGACTGTTCTGAGCAGGGTCCCCTGGGTTCAAGACTTGGCAGTGCAATGTATGGTGGTAACACAGCATTTTATTCTAGCAACTTTCCAACATTATACAAGCAATGTTTAAAATGTGTCCCTGGTTATTGGGCTTTTGTCCCCCCCAATAAATGTTGACTTTTTCCAGATTTCTTGTGCTGCAAAGTTCAGTGATACAGCTGAGTGTCGAGTAAATTTTACAAGGAGCTGAGAGCTGCAGAGGAACAAAAGTTTAGTGCTGCTTATGCTGATTCTGCTTGCATTGTTAATAGCACAACATGTAGTGTACGTGCTTTTGATGCAGAAGGGTGTGGGTTCTACTCCCGCAGTAGATAGAGACATTGCTGATTCTGTACTGTGTTGCAAAGGGGGTGGATGCTGCAGTCCTTTTTGGCTAAGATACCTGGTAACTATGAACCTGTTATCAGTTTGTTATCCATTCCCTATTGCGATATTACTAGCTTATTTTTTTAATGCAACATAGGCAATTTATTCCTCAAGGGCAACAGGCACTTTATTTGTAGATGGAACAATGACATATAAAGTTCTTTACTAGCAGTAACCTCTTCATTAGTTACAGATTTCTTTAATGTGGAACTATTTAGATGACTTTTACTTCTTCAGAGATTGTGCATATTTACTAGTACTGGTGGACTGTAGAAGTTTGAGTAGACTTTTGTGATGGAAATGTTCTGTACTGGGCAGTTTTGTCATTATTGGTGCATGCATTTTGTTTCATTGTTTACTGGAAAAAATGTTCAAAACAATACATTTAAAACAACTGTACTGTATTGTACAAGGAATATAATTTAATACTATCAGGAAGGTGTATCAAAGACCATGTGTATGTTTCGTGTTCAAGAGGCCTATGATTTGAAAACAGCCCAAAGTTAATCTTTATCTGCCAGTGGCAAAATGTATTTTCTTTGAATGTGGGTTTCAATGCTGTTTCAATGAATGTGAGTTTCAAGGGCAGAGACGTTTTAATGCTAAGTCTATTTTCATTGTGAGACTGCATTGCTTTGTTTAGCAGATATCTATTAGGGTTTGTGCTGTAAAATGCAAAATAAAACTTTCAAATGAAATCCAAATCATCGCAGAAGTAAAGCAGTATGCACATTGCAGTGTTTCTGGTAAATGGGGCAAAATAACCAAGGAATGAGACATTGGAATGGCTGCAGGGTGGAGGCTCCATTCGACCATGATTTTGTGAGGGGGGAAGGGCAGCAAACTCAGACAGCCCCAGCTGAACTATACCTCTCAAATGTCCAGATTTTTGCAGAATGAATACATTTTTGCTTCTTATTTTTGGTTTGTTCCTCATAAAATCTGTGGTTTTCTGGCAAATCATTTAGGAATGAAGTCACTAAATAATGACAGTCATTGAGTTTCAGAAAAATGCATGCTAAAGCAAGACCTGTTATTCTATCAACTGTCTTAAGTTTATACAAGAGTAATTTTTAGTACTGTTTGTATGATCCCCCAATATATTTGGCCTTGTCTAGATTTCCTGCATTAAGAGGTTGAGAGGTACGTGCCAATAAATTGCTTTATAGAATTAGGAATATCCAAACCTCTCAACTGTCCCCAATTTTGGCTCAAAATGTTGCTCTCCCCCCTAATAATCCCTTCACAAAATGGCAATTTTGGAAGAAAACGTGGAGGGTTTACAATTATATATAACTGTAATGATCAGAGTTATAGATTACTTTTATTTCAGAAATGAATGTAGTTGCTCTTATTTTGTCAGCTGCTCAAGTTAACAGTGCTAATATTAAAAAATGTGTCCCTTCTTTGACAGGTTCCCAGCTGTATTGTGTGGCAATTTTATATTTTTGCATCACATTTTTTGTCTGTTTTTCATATAATTGTGGTTTTCTGGCAAATTAGTGGCAAATGATTGAAGTTAGAAAATAATGGCAGACATTTGAGTTTCAGATTTCATACCCTTCAGAAAATTCATACTAATGCAAAACCTACTACTATTTTATTATCTTTCTAGGTTCATAAGAGCAATATTTAAAATTGTCCTTATTTTTGGGCCTGTGTCCCACTTCTCTGTATGGCTTTGTCCAGATTTTTTGCTCTGAGGTTGAGAGGTATGAGTGTCAGAGCCATCACCGTCAGCCAGAGACATTTCAAATTGTGACATACTTGTTGCACTCCACTCCCCACTGTAGTGGCGCTGGATGATTCAAGCAAGGCAAGGAGCAATCATACAGGGTAAGTGTGCAGAGTATTTCGCCATCCAAGGTAGACCACAAGTATGACCGCGGCTTTTCATCTGTCCTTGATTTTGCAGAATGTTCTGGTTTTCTGTCATATTTTTATACTGTTGATTTATGCTTCTTCTTATTCAGAAAATGCATGCTGTCACAGTGCCCTGTTGCTCTGTGTTTAAGTAGCAGTGCTTTAATGACCATCTGGTAAGCTTGTCAGAGATTGTAAGATGCAAGTAAGCTTTAATAAGCATACTGTTAAAGAATTACCAACATTGAAAGCCTTTTTGTTGTTGCCATGCAGATAATATTTACATAACTAGATTGCGTATAAGCCTTAGGTATTGAAATGCATATGACAGTATTTGTAATAAAGGACAGGATTACATTATTTTCAGAAGCTCATTACATTTGTTGGAGACTTGCAGTCATCTTTGCAGGCTTTACCTGTAAACTAAACAGAATGCCAGTATATCATGTGTGGTCCGTAACTTGTGCAGTAATCCTTTAAGCAATTTATCTTGAGCTTGTTTCTTGTTTGCTATTCATTTTCTACTTTGATCATGTCTTCCATATGAAACAAGTAGATAGTTGTTGTCAGGCAGCAGGTGTTTTTTGGATAAAAAACATTTTTACAAGTGGGGGTATCACAGAGATTGCTACTTTCAGCATGTTACTTGGTAATTTTATAAAGCTGAATATAAATTATAATTAGAACTGCAGTGCAAGGAGAAGTGGTTTGAATTGAGTGCTGCTTGTTTTTTTTTATACTTGATTTTGACTGGCATTCCAGTAATGTATTTAAAAAAGTAATTTATTTTTTCATGCCTCACAACCTTTGTGTTTCCATCTACATATTAAGTTAAGTTGTCATGTCGCCAATGCACTGAAATATTTTTTTCTTCTACACTTAATTTTGTCTTGATTAGACTCTCATAATGACAATTTGGCACCCAGGGCAGCATATTTAAAGTTCCAGTTGTTGTGGTTTTGAGCATAGCTCCACCCCTTTCTAGTTGGTCACACCACTTCCCATTGGCCCCACACATTCAGCTGTCTCCTGTAGCCCCCCTTTAATTTGACGTCACCAGCTGCCACTGCACAATTAACAAAAATGCAACAAATGTTTCATGAGGTGAAAATAGTACCCTAGAGCAGCATGTCATATGGTTGTACTTACCACTGTGTGCTATAAATAAGTAATATGGATTTTTATACTATATTTACCTGCCGCACTTATCTTAATGTTTCAGTATAAAGTGGTGAATGAACTGAAATGTACTGTGCAATAGCAACAGTTGATACTAATTATTATTAGTACATATCTCTGTTGGATAGTTAAGCATATAGGAGCATTGCATGTCTTATAATCAGTGACTAAAGTGGAGGACAGTAACATGGGCCAGTTTATTTTTTAATATTAAGTACCCAATTGCTTAAACAGATATTTTAAATGAAATCATCTCTTTAGTATATTGACTTAATTTGATGCATAATTAGGGCTTTTAATTTACACTACATACTGAGTAACACAATTTTGTGTTTCTTCCTGCTAAGAAGTGATGCTGTCTTATAGCTGAGTTCTTCACTCTTGTGAGCAGATGCATAAACTACTGTATAACATAATGGCTTTTAAGAGGTTTATGTCTTACAAAATTACTGTAAACGAGGTCCAATTTTAACAATATTGCTCATTTTCACTATTTAGCTAAAATGCAATGAGTGTAATTGTGCAAATAGATATTTATGTGTATATATGAGTGTTCTAACTACCTCCTAAAAGACACGCTAAAAGTAAATGTGGCAGCAGTAACACATCTTAATAACACCCTTATTTACAATACTATCTCTTTTTTCTTTTATTTCTGTCCTTTCTCTCACTGTACACTGGCATCATACCTCTCAACTGTCCAGATTTTTGCTCATATTTTAGGTCTGTTCCTCTTAAAATATGTGGTTTTCTGGCAAATCATTGAGGATTGAATTCATTAAATGATACTAAATAATGGCAGACATTTTTTTTAGTTTCAGACTATATCTTTCATCAAACAAATAATAATACAAAACCTGTTATTCTGGCAACTTTCTAAGTTTATAGGAGCAATATTTAAAATCTGCTCCTATTTTTGGCCCTTTGTCCTTCCCATTATTTCTGGCTTTGTCCAGATTTTTTGCACTGAGAGATATGACTGACATGTAGGATAAAAAAGCTCAAAAGAAAAGCTATCCACCTTCATACATAAGCGCACTAACCACTCCAAGGCAGAAAAGTTCCCCAGTAATGCTACTTAGCAATAGCAAAAGTGTAGGTCTACCTTGTCTTTTTGAACTGAATAAATTTGCCATCTATGGCTAGGGAGACCCAACATTACCCTCCCCACCCCAATTTTCTGCTACAATTAACCTTTAGTTTGTCAGTCTTTTATTGTAGCATCTACCCTGCAAGCTAAATCCTATTCAAGCTTTGTAAACTAAAACATGCATCTCTTGTAGACAAATTCCATGTGTGTTTTACCTTACCCCTGCATAATACTGGAGGACACTAACTGAAAATTTTACTCTCAAGTATTCTCCCTGCTAAAAGTCTCTTTCCTGATAATAATGTAACTGTCACGGCTTTAAACTCTTTTTCCTAGACAATTGCATACAGTCATCCCTTATGTAGTTGTCTGGTCCAACTAAATGCACTCCTTGAAGTTTTACTTGTGTTTACAGATAATACCTGCATATTACATAGATCTGTTTTCTATTCCTTCTTGCTGGTATGCCATTGTACTCCTGCAGTGTTTGCTTGCTCTCTTCACCTTTGCTGCGATAAGGCTCACTTCACTGTCAAGATACATTTAAGTCCAACTCAAAACTTTTCTGGACATCAATTAGCAAACTCCTACATCCAATCAAGACCACCCAACCATGTCCTCCCACCTATCTCCTAAATGGGAGCATAACCTCTCGATTCAATTCCAGTTTTATAAAAACAGCAGCCTCTCTCCATTCAGATATTTCCACATGCATCTTAAGAAATCAAGCACAAACTGCCAGTCAACCCAACTCTTTTTCCTTTAGCACAGCCCCTACTTTCACTAAAAAAAAAAACTCTTACAAAAACTAAAACCCACCTTAGCCCCTGATAACTTACCTCCAGAATATATCAAAATTGCTGCAGATGCAATGGCTTAATTAGTATGCATCTTAATTAACTGCTCAGTAAAAGAAAATTATGTACCTCTAGCCTGGAAAAGTACAGATGTGTAAGTATATTTACCATATTGGTACATGTTCACATGATGCCTCCCTCTGTAGCCTAAGCTGTGTGGGGTATATCCTGCATAGTATATTTTAGCCATCCAGCTTCCAAAGTTTCAGGGCACCTTCCATACTCAAACTGTTAGTCAGCTTCAGGTGCCAAGTTCTGGGCCTTCAGAGCTTACATGTCTGACTGAGAGAGTGGTGGCTGAGTTCTTGCGATGACATTGCTGGGAAAATAAATAAATAAATGTCCACTCCTGGCATTCATTTAAACATCTAATCTTATAGTAAGTTTACTTACACAACTATACTGTGTTCTTAATATCAATCATTGCTGCAGTTGCTAAGCTATATGGAAGACTACCATAGATAGCATAGAACAACTGGGAGGTAGAAGGAGAAGGATCCAGAAGCCCCTGGAGAATAGTCTGAGTAAAGTTTGACCAAGACCTGGATAAGGAACCTAGCTTGTAGTGCCTTGTAAATGTATATATAGAGGAACAAGTTGTTGCTTCTAGAATACGTCTTTACTCTAACCCATCCCAAAAAGCCACAGATGAAATGAAGGACCAGGTGGAATAATCCTTGACCCCACCTGGAATAGTTTTGTTGTGTTTGAAATAACAAATGGTAATAGCCTGAAACAACCATTTAAAAATAGCCTGCTTTGACACAGGTTTTCCCTTGTTTTAACCTTCATAAGAAATAAACTACTGATTGGAAATTTTGTCAAGATATGAAGTATACTTTCTCCCTCATTTTGGAGTTCAGGAAAGAACATAGGGAGATGGATAGTTTTGCTTCAAGTAGGCATAGAATGAGGATTAGCTCTCAAGGAAACCCTCTCTCTGTGGAAAATGAGATAAGGGTGACCCACCATAACACCGTTTAACTCATACTCTTCTTGGAGAGATCAGAGCAACCAGTACAAATGTTTTCCATATTAAAAATCTCAAGTCAGTGAGATAAGCTGGTTTAAATGGAAAAAGAGTTAGCTTCTCTAACAGAAAAGTATGATCCTAAGGAGAAGTCACCACTTGTCTTGGTAGTCTCTTATGCAACTCCTCTTTCAAAAACATTTTGACATTGGAATGTCTTAAAAGAGGGGGATGCATGGGCAGACATGCTGAAATGCCTAACAAATGACCATTTGCGGATGAATAAGACAGGCCTAGGGAAAGTAACTCTCACAAATATTGCAAAACCAGAGAAACAGTAGCCCTTGATGGGTGCTGGTTATGTTGTTGATAGCAACTAGAAAACCTTTTCCATTTGGTAATACATGATTTTCTAGTAGCAGGCTTTCTTACCTCCATTAGTATCTCCTGCACATCCTCAGTAAACAGGTGCCTAAAAAGTATTAAGACCCTATCGTCCAGACAGTCAGTTTAAGTTTTTTGGGGTAAGGATATATCAAACATCCCTCTTCTTTTGCAAGTAGGTCCAGTCTTTCAGGAAGCTTGTGGAAATTGCCTTCAGCCAATTTCAAAATAAGGGAGAACTACTGCTGTATGAGTCAGAAGGGAGTCGCCATGATGATCTTGGAGGATTCCTTCTGAATCTTCAGAGGTACCCTGGATTTCAATTGAAAGTGTGAAAAAGCATATAGGAACATTCCAGGCCTTCTTGAATAGAGTTCTGTAGCAACATTTTGCCAGCTGATTGCTCAGTGGAGGAAAAAGGTCTATTTGTGAAACTCCCCACAGATGGATCATCTCTTGGTAGACCTCCAGATCTAGATTCCATTCATGAGGATCTGCCTTTATCCTGCTCAGCTTGTCTGTCACACAGTTTTGCTCTGAAAGAATGTAAGAAGCCTGTAGTTTGAGATTGTGCTGTTAAGCTATATGCAATGCTGCCATGGCTAGTCTGCATAGGGGCTAAGATATAGTTCCATCTTGCTTGTTTATGTACCACATCACTGCAGTATTGTCTCTAACAACTTTAAATGGTCAAAGGGATGAAAGATGATTCAGAGAGCTGAGTATCTTGATAAGGGCAACCATCTCTTTTACATTTACTTGCTGGAGTCAGTTTTTGTTGGCCAGAGGCCTTGCACTTTTATCTCCCTTGACACTGCCCCCCAAGCAAACTTTGAGGCATCTGTGGTAACTGACTGCTTTGTAGCAGTAGGGGAGAAGGTGAGACCTGGGTTCAGGGATATTTGATGTCTTCACCAAGTGATTTCTCTTTTAACAGATCCCAGAAGTGGAATTTGAAAAGGGGGGACCAAAGAGACTTCAGATACCATTATATCTTTCTCACGTGGAATCTTGCCAAAAGTACCATGAGAATCAAAGATGCTATGAGACTCAGCATACTGAAGTACTTTCTCTCAGTGACCAAAGTCTGAGTGGAAATTTCTGGAAATTATATAAATATAAATTTATTTTTTCCTGTGAATGTAAAGATCTTCCTACTGAGGTGTATAGCAGACACCACAGGAACACAATCCTGTATGAAGGCATTAAAACAGACCTTTGAATGTTCTCTAGGAATCCTATCCTGCATAGGAGATCTCTCAACCTAAGGGGATATTCCTGACTCTTTGACAAAGACTAAGCAAAGATAAGCAAGTCTTCTAACTATGGAAAAAATGTTGACACCCTGTAGACTGCAATGTGTTATAAACAGAGCAAGACATTTTGTGAACACTCTTGGAGCAGTGGATAGCCCAAAGGGTAAGGCAGAGAACTGATAATGTGCTCCGGATACATAAACCTTAAAAAATGTCTGAAGTCTGGAATTACAGGAAGGTGATGATAAGCATCTTTTAAATCTGAGGTTTCCAAAAAACTCAAATGAGGAAGAAGGGGTAAGAGATTTTGTAGTGAAAGCAGTTTGAACTTGGGCACTATCACAAACTGGCTTACGAAAGAAAGTCATAGAACTTGTCTCCAGGCATTTTCTTTCTTTGGCACAGAAATATTCTTGAATAAAACCTGTTCCCCATTGGGAATGAGGAACTCTTTCAATTACCGCTTAAAAAGTATGTGCTGTAGGCAAGGGAGCCCACAGGATTTTTTGCAGGGGGGTGCAAACCCAGAGCCCCACCCACATAGCTCTCCCCGCCCCCTGCCAACACAGCCCCACCCAAGTCCACCCACCAAAGGCTCGCCCACAGAGCCATTCCAGTGTCCCATTACTTGGCTATTTCTCCCCATTTGCCGTAGACACTGTTCAAATCTCTGTGTGCATACTGTTTTATGCTTTAGTTCTACAATGATTACAGGCAGATGGATTTAATTTACAACTTTTATTTCAAACATTATAGCCCAAACACTGATAGACATTTACTAAACCTAAACAAAGCAATAATCTTACAATGAAAACAGACTTGGCATTAAAGCTTCTCTACTTTTGAAAATCACATTCAATGAAACAGCATTGAAACCCACATTCAAAGAAAATGCATCTGGCCAGTGGGCAGGTTATTTACCTTTGAACTGTTTTCAAGCAGTAGGCTCCTTGCACACTGTGGGGGCCATGCAAAAGTTATTTGATTTACCTGATTGTATTAATTATAATATGTAATTGAATTATATCCCTTGCATCATACAGCAACACTTGTTTGAGTGTGTTTTAAATTTATAGTTTTGAACATTTTTCCAGTAAGCAATGAAAACATACAAACCAGTAATGACAAACTGCCCAATTCAGAACATTTCAACCATAAAAGGCCACTCATTACAATCCGCCAATATCAGTCAATACACACAGACTCTGCCGAAGTAAAAGTAATCTGAGTAATTCCACATTAAAGATATCTGAAACTAATGAAGAGGTTGTTGCTAGAAAACAACTGTATATTTCAGTGTTTCATCTACAAATTCAGTGCCTGCAGCCGTCAAAGAATAAATTGCCTATGTTAAATTAAAAAAAATGGTAAGCTGGTATATTGCAATAGAAAATGGATGGCAAGCTGAAAAACAGGTTCATAGTTATTAGGCATCTCATCCAAAGGAGGACATCCTCAGGACTGCAGCATACAAATGTACATGCTGTGGGAATAGAACCTCAAGCCTCTATATTAAGATGCAAGTATTCTACTTGTGGTGCTACTAACATAGCTTTAAAACTTTATACCACAATAGAGATACCATTTGCTAAACAAAACAGTTGCACGTTGTAAATAGACTTGGCATGAGCAGCAGTAAACTTCGCTTCCCTTAAAACTCACAGTTCCTTGAAAATGCACTTGAAAATAAATTCCACCTGCTAACTCTAACTTGGGCATTTCACTGTCTCTCTCTCTCTCTCTCTCTCTCTCTCACAAACATACCACACCCCTCAAGGTTCATAGGTTCATACTAGGCTATCTGCCCTGGGGCAATTATAAGCCTAGCCCAATTCTGTATGGCTTACACCACCCCTTGATTTGAGTATACTGTGCCCTTTTTAAGGTTTAGTTTACTGTGCATCTGTCTAATAGTGACACGGGAGTAATCCCTGGGACAAACCTACGATCCCCATCCACCTATCGTGATTCTTCTTGAAGAGATTCAGTGAGGTGCTCTGCCTCACATGAACTGGAATTCTATTCCAGGCGAAGGAGCCTCTGGGTTATGAACCTGTCCCTCCAGCAAGTTCTATTTATTTCTGTGCTGAGGTTCAAGTCCCTCAAGCGTGTGGCTCTAAGGTTTAGATTTACTGAGGTGGAGCATGTCCATTAATTCTGGATTTGACATAGCTTTGTATGTCAGGCATAGATCGCCTCAGTAGGCGGTATGCAACTAGTAGAGCTGGAGTTTTTTTAACCGAGCAGCATATGGCATCTGTTTGAGACCCTTGATCCTCTTGGTGAGATCGTTTGGGGTCTTTCTAATTGCTGCAGGTGTCGGGTAAGGTACATCCCAAAAGGGCATTGTATTCTATGATGGGCCTGATGAGGGATGAATAAAGGGGCACGATTACCTCTCTTGATCTAGATGTGAAACCCTTAAGTGATGAGGTGGGCTATGTAGAAGGTCTTTCTAACCACTTTGGCAATGTGGTTTCAAAGGAGAGATTGCTATCAACTTGGGTCCCCAGGTCCTAATAACTTTCTCTATGCGTAATGGGTTTCCGCCTATGTGGTAATTTGTGGGCACATTGTTTTGCCAAAGGTATGACTATACATTTTTGGCATTTAGCTTTAAACCATGGCTGGCACCAGTTATCTGTCTCTGTGAGATCTTTTTGAAGGATGTTTGTGTCAGCTGGAGAGTTGATTATGGCACCAGTTTGCAGTCATCTGCGAACTTGGTGAGCCATAGTCCTCCATGTTTGCCTGTACCTCGGAAAAGTATATACCGAACAAGAGTGGTCCCAGGACAGAACCCTGTGGGATGCCACTTGTGACCCGGTTCAAGTCTGACATAACACCAGCAACTCTCCTCTGTGGGTTCTGTCTTTGAGCCAGTTTGTGACCCATCTTGTGACATAGGGGTTATATTTAAGCTGGATAGCTTATCTATGATGCCAGTGGGGTATTGTGTCAAATACCTTTGCAAGCTGCAGATAGGCTGTGTGGACTACCTTCCATTCATCTAAGGCTTTGGTGACTGTTTGAAGAAGTCAACCAGGTTCAAAAGGCAGGATCTGCCCTTGACAAAGCCGAACTGGGTGGGATCTAGTGTCTGTAGGTCCCCAATGTCTTTGTTTATGAGCTCCATGATGATCCTCTCCATAGCCTTGCAGACTAAGCTAGTCAGGCTTATGGGGCAATAGTTTCCAGGGTCCATAGAGGCTCCACCTTTGTGGAGTGGGACCGCACTTTGCTGTACGCCATTCTGTGGGCACATATCCTGTAGTGAGGCTGAGATTGTATAGCTGTTTTATTTGAGGGATTAGTTCCTCTTGGAGTTCATGTAGGACGCAACCTGGGACGCCATCTGGTCCCATGGAAGCAGTGTTTTTTGCTTTGGAGAGGGCATCCTTCACCTGAGCATCAGAGATGTTTGGGAGGCAGCCCTCTGCCTGGATAGATACTTGCTCTTTTTGGGGGTGGGGGGAGTTTGCACTGAACCTGTCTGCTAGGATATTGGCGATGTCTGTGGGTTCAGTGTATTTTTTGTCGTTTAGAAACAGCTCAGAACAAGTCAGGGAGTTGCATCCCAGGATTCTAACATAACTGAAAAAAGCCTTATGATTGTCTTTGGTGTCCTGTGCAATTTTTCTCTCGAAGCTGGCCTTGGAGGATTTTATGAGGGATCGTAATTTTTTGCTAGTACTGATCAGAGATGCCCTCCCTATTAGGGATTTTGCTCTATCATGTAGTAGCTTCCTCCTTCTGTTGTACAGTTTATTTATGGCGGCGCTCCACGAGACTGGGGGCCTGCCTTTGGATGAGTGGGTCTTGCTTTTGTTTGGGATAGCATAGTCCATGCATTCCTGGAGATGTCCGTAGAATGCGCTTATATAGGATTCTGCAGGTTGGGCCGTAGTTTCCACTGGGCCTGGGGCCTTGAAGGATTCGACTTCGGTTTTGAGAAGTGAGAAGTTCGCTTTTGAGAAGTTTTCACTGTGGTTTTTCTGGGCTGGGGATGGGTGGGATGTGGACATCCAGTGAAATTGGTTATGGTCTGATCTTACCAATGAGGATATACTTCTGGTGTGAGCATAGAGTCCCCATGTTGGTAATGATCAGGTCTAGTATGTTGTCCCCTCTTTTGGGAGTGGTGACTAGTTGTTCCATAGCATTTGAGTTTATAATTTCCAGGAACCTTTGGCCTAAGGTGCTGGGGCTTGAGTAGTGCTCCCAGTCAATGTTTGGGTAGTTGAAGTCACCCAATATAATGGTGTTCAGAGAGATCTTCATGTTCTCCAATGTTTTCAGGAAAGCTGAGTGGGATTCCTGACTTTGAGAGGGTGGTCTGTAGGATGCTATAAACTGAAAAGCAGTCTTGCCCACTGTTAGTTGCACATGGATGGTCTCCAATGCCACTAACCTGGAGGTGTGGATATCCTTGATAAATATGGAAACTCCCCCTCCTTTTGTGGTTCGGTCCGGGTTTTTGGGCCGAAAAGTATGATATGAGGTATAGTCTGGTAGTGCTGGGGTGCTCTCTGGAGCCTTGAACCAGGTTTCTGTCACTGTACAGATATCGATGTTCTCCATACTGAGGAGAGCTTCGAGTGCGTGCATATTGAGGTTAAGACTTCTGGCATTTAGCAGCATTACCCTTAGTTTCTTGTTCCTTGTGCTGTCTATGGGGGTGGGTTTGACTTTTGAGCCTTGCCTACAAAAGGCACTATAGAAGTGGCAAGAGCCTTGCCAATATCCAGCCCAGTGGTGACAGGTGCAAGCCGTCCCTAGCGAAGCAACGTGGCTTGTCGAGCATGTCATCCCAGGCTGACAGACACTGGATCCCCTTTGAATGACACCAAAATTTTAGTAATTGTTAAAATCGATCATTTTGTCTTTGTACTGTGGCATCATTCTAGGTGAGGGCAAGATGCTGCTCAAGGTCAGGGTCATACCAGCCTGGGCTACATGATCAGAGAGCTCCTCTATGTCTCTCTTCATGTAGTTCAGGGAGAGTACGTCTCAGGTCATTCACCAGCATGTACAATGACTGAGTCATATTTGTATTTGCTTTGGGGGGGGGGGGGGGGGGGGGGGGGGGGGGGGGGGGGTTTTTTTTTTTTATTTTTTTTTTTTTTTTTTTTTTTTTTTTTTTTGGAGTTTTTTTACCCCTTTTTTTTTTAAGGGGGCTTTTGGGGGGTTAATTTTTTTGGGATTTTTCCCAGGCCCGGGGGGGGCCCCCGGGGAAAAGGCCCCCCAAAAATGTTTGGGGGGGGGCCTTTCTTTCTTTAAAAATTCCCCGCCCCTGGTGGGGGGCCGGGGCGTCAAAAAAAATGTTTTTTCTTT
>NW_025050409.1:5000-13911 GCF_019279795.1 Protopterus annectens
TTTTAGGATGTTACCATAAAGTTTGCAACATTAGTGTCACAATGAATAACACAAGCATTATCAAATCAAACAATCCAAGACTTAAGTAAAGCAAACAAAACCAGAGTAATACTGTAAACTTTTAACGATAAAAATAACCATATACATGTATATGTATACATAAAGAGAAGAGACTGTACAGTATGTATCAGGAAATACCCACAATCCTGATATTAACAAGCTTCCCCACTGCAATAGAATGAAGTACCCTGGCTACCTAGTATAGGTGCAGGTCAATCAGTAGGATTCAGCTATTGGCCTTGAAGCCAAACAACCAACTAGAGGAAAAGAAATGTGCCTGTCATTCACCTGTCTGTCCAAAAATCATGACAGGAAGGTAGTTGGTGACAGAAGGCTTAGGGTATTTGGATGCAAGCACTCACAGATATCTCAATGAGAATGCCTATGTTGATACATCAAACCAAGTGGGGGATTACAGCACACAAGTTGTGCTACTCATTGCCCCCTCTTTCACTCCTGGGACATACAGGCAACAATATAAGTTGGCAAGTCCTCCTTAGGTTTTGCAGGTGAGGCAGGAGGCAGAAAAAAAAACATAACAGAGCAAAGTACATTTTAAAAGAGAAAAAGGTGAGCATCTGACTGTTCCAGGATTCTCAAATGATTATCCCTGGTAAAGAGATATGTTTTAAGTAGGCTTTTGAAGGAAAGTGTGGAGTTTTGTAGTTTGAGGTCAGGGGGAAGGTTGTTCCATATTTATGCTATTTCATGGGCAAATAGTGATTCCCCAGAGTTGTTTTTGCATGTGATGGTTTCAATTAAGGCTTTACTGGAGGACCGAAGTTGTCTATTTGAATTGTAGAAGTTCAGCATACCAGTCAGGTCAGGGTTTTTCTCGGGATAGTACAGAATTAGACGAGCTAGGCTGAGTTGATGGTACCTTAATAGGTTCAGAAATCCAAGCCAGTGCAAGGCTTGTAGGGAAAGGCAGTGGTGGGATCATGATTTGGAATTGGTAGCGAATCTAGCAATTTTGTTGTAAAAGATGGAAAGTTTATTAAGGTCAGTTTTGTAAAGATTAGTTAGAATTGGGGATGCATAAAGTAGAGTAGATAGGAGGTGGGTCCTGACTATTGCAATTCAAGATTTGGAGGTTTAATAACTTTTACAGCGATAGAGGGAACCTTGCTTTTTGTGGACTTTAGTGATGGTTGTTGATATGTGCTTTGTGACTTTGAGTTGCTGGTCAATGGTAACTCCTAGGAGTTTAGCCTCAATGACAGGGGTGATTTGGGTTTTGTTGGCAGAGAGTATAGGTTGCTCATTTTAGTAGACTGGAATAGCATTAGTTGTGATTTCTTGGGATTTAATATGAGTTGTGAGTTGTTAAGCCAGTTTTCTATTTCAGAGAAGGCTTCTTGCGATTTTTGTTGGAGAAGTTGGATGTTTGGTGCAGAGCATATGAGGTTTGTGTCATCAGCGTATTGGACTATGTCGGCTTTAGAGGTAGCTGAGTGGAGTTGGTTTGTGAAGATATTAAAAAGAAGGGGTCCTAGGATTGATCCTTGTGGCACACCTAAGGAGGTTGGGAGTGGGGGGGATAGAGAGTTATGTCATTTGACGGATTGTTGGCGGTTATCTAAATAGCTTTTAAACCAGAGGAGAGTGGGGTTGTTAAGGTTGAGGTCAGAGAGACAAGACAGTTTATTATGTGAGACTGTGTCAAATGCCTTGGATAAATCTAGGAAAGTAGCTGAGACAATCCCTTTATTCCTGTGGAAGTTTATAGTATTGGTGAATTTGAGTATGGCAGTGGTGGTGCTGTGGGATGGGTGAAATCCGTGTTGGGTTGAGGAGAGAAGGTTGTTGGTGAGGAGATAGGAGAGGAACTGGTGATGAATGTATCTTTCTAGGATCTTACAGAGGGGTGAGAGAATTGCAATTGGTCGATAGTTGGAAATGTCTAGGGAGGGGCTACCTTTATGGAGTGGTATGATATATGAGGTTTTCCACAGAACTGGAACCGTGTGTTCAGTGATGGATCTATTTATTAGATGTGAAATGGGATAGGCTATAGCTGTGGATGCAATTTGGAGGTATTCAGCAGGAAGGTTATCTGCTGCAAGGGTGGTTGGTTTGAGTCTGGCTAGGAATTTTTGGATAGTAGAGGTAGGAACAGACTTAAGTGTGAAAGGTATGTTATTGATTTGGGCCTGAGGGGGTGGTGGGGTGTTGGAGAAAGTGATGTTGTTTAAGAGTTTGAGTACTGACGAGGTGAAATAGTAAAGCTGGAGGCTATGTCCAGGTCTGTACCTGTTATATTGGGTGCGGGAGTGGTACTACTTCCGGGCTGTAGGATGTTATTTATTGCTTCCCAGAATTTTTGCGGTTTGGTACTGTATTTGTTTTGTTGAGTGATACAGTAATTTTGTTTATCGAGCTTAACCTGTTTTTTTGCTTTGTTTTGGAGTTCATGAAAGGTTTGCCTAGCCGCGGTTGATCTGGTGTGGTGCCAGGTTTTCCAGGCTTTATCCCTGGCTCTAAGTAGGGCTTTTGTGGTTTTCTGGAGCCAAGGGGTAAGTTGTATCCTGATAGTTTTCAAGGGGGCTAGTTGGTTGAGAATATTTAGGAATGTGGAGTTGAAGTAATCAACTGCCTTGTCTAATAAAAAGGTTTTGATGGGAGACCAGTTGCAATGTTGCAAGGCTCATATGAAGTGGTCTCTAGGAAAATTTTGTTAGAGCGGGTTTGTAGAAGGGAGGGTGAGTTAATTATTTTAAGTTTTTGCCTAAGGATAAAAGTGGGGCTGTGGTTGCTCAGAGAGTTTGGTAGGGTGCCACATTGATGGGCAGTATCTGGTTGATTTGTGAGGATCCAATCAAGTGTAGATTCTCTTTTTTTGGCCTTATCAGTGCGTGTGGGATACTATACAACTATATAAAGATATACATACTATATATAGCTATACAACTATGTCTGCCACAGATAAGACAGGATTTCAGATTTAGGGTGCAGGTCACCATATATACCATGAGCAAATGAATTCCATTGTCTGCTGTATTATATACACCTGTATGAAATTAAGAACATATTCGTCTTGTTAGCAAAAAAAAATGGCTCACATTGGGTATATTGACCATAAACCAAAAATGGTTCTCCAAGCTATCCTGGGGTATGTTGATTCTAGGGGATGAATGGTTAAAGACCGTCCCATCTGGATATGCTTCTATCATTATCACCAAGGAATTCCAGCATCTGTTGAACAGCCAAGAGTACCCTCAAACAGTTCAGAAGTCAAGAATGCAGTGGCTTTCTGCTTAAAACTCCAGCATTTAAAGTTCAGTGTGTCCAGTCACAGCTTTTCTATATTGGGCCCCAAACTGTGGGAATCTGTTCCTCTTCATTTCAAGGAAACTACTTCTTATCCAAAGTCCTTAACCCAGCTGAAGTCCCACCTTTTACACTAATCAAAATGCAAGTGCCTTAAATCTGGACACATAACATACTACAGTCATTCACTTCCACCAATAACATATTTTTCTAAATAGTATCCATTTGC
Source organism: Protopterus annectens (assembly GCF_019279795.1). NCBI lineage: Eukaryota > Metazoa > Chordata > Ceratodontiformes > Protopteridae > Protopterus > Protopterus annectens. The sequence continues at coordinate 8,560 of NW_025050409.1, forward strand.
TACACAAATGTAATACAGTGTTTTCTACTACATCCTTTTTACTACCACCATAGTTCCTCTTTGCTCAAACCAATATCCATTGTTAATCCCTTCCCAAATTACCACCCCTCTTCCCCACAATTATTTTCCTTTTTTTTGGATGCATACGTTTAAGTAAATATTGTAAATATATTGCACACATTGGATATTTGTAAATATATACTGAAACTGTACTCATTGGGCTGGAGTCACGAAGGCTTGCACAGAGTCTAAGAGTAGAGTAAGACTCCATGCAGCCAACATGTCCTCCGAGCGATCCAGGAACAGCCAGCAGGGGCGTGTAAGAGAGCTCCTAAAACTCCTTACACGGACAGGGCTAGATATGTATTACCTCATTTGCTGCTGAAAGGCATGCAAATGAGGTAAAATTGCGATTCAGGAAACCCTAACCTGTCCGGAAAGTAAGAGAAGTTTGGTGAAATGTACCGTTGACAACTGAGTACATTTCTGCAAATAGCAAAACGGAGCCGTGACAGCTCCAAAAAAGGATGCATCCAGTCGAGGAAGCATGCCAATGGCCAAAAATATGGCCATTGGCAATGTCCACCAATGCAAAAATAAAATAAAATTTTTTTTTCCCGATCGCCGATGTTTAAGCATATGCAGCATCGCGTTAAACGCTGTACTGTAAAAACCAGAAAACCAATAATTAAAATGCAGAAATGTGAATTTTACAGTAATCCCCAATATACAATGCAAGGGAATGGCAGTCCAAAGACAACATGGCTACCGAGTAGCGGTTGCAAAGGGGGGAAGCTCAGTCTAAAAGTTGTAACCAAGCATTAGTAGGCAATCCTATGCAAATGAAGGTAAGGATAGTGAATCACAAGTTTACATAGCGAAAGAGCACAGTCAGTGTAGTGTAGCAGTAGGATAAGGGGTGTAACAGAGTAGAAGATAGGTGACATCATAAGGGGGTATGTCTGAGAGAAGTGAAGCTCATTGGAGTAGAGTGGCATGTGTCTGCTGTCAGATACTAATCACTGGAAGAGGTGTCAACAGGTATCCTAGCTAAAGGCAAGAGAAATTGAAGGTATGCGCTGAACAAACACCAGAGTTTCCTTGTAGAAATGTCTGTTCGGTATGCGAGCGCAGCGCCGCCTGTAAAACTGAAGCATGTGTGCACATGTGCACCAGTGCGCGCGCTGCCGGAGGCAAGTGTAAGGATGTTGAAATTGCGGCGCTTGCACCTGTGTGCACACGTGTTAGCAAGAATAAGCAAGTTGTAGCCCGTGTAAGCATGTGTGCGTGCGTGTGAGCTGGTGTGCGCATGTTTGCTCTTGTGTGAGCGGCGCTGCCCCCTGAGGAAACAGAAAGGGGAAAGGAAGCACAACAAATAGCAGGAAGTTAACCAGGGAGTACTAGCAGAGCTAGCAGGTGAAACCAATCAGAATCAGGCAATTACACAGGCAATACACTAGCCTAAAACCAATAATCCAAAATGATGCCACGCAGTAACAGGACCCGGAACTCACTGGAAAGAATAATTGTAAATAAAACCACCTTGTAACAAAACCACCTTAATGCAGTAAAAACAATGAACAATATTTTAAAATAAGCTACCGTCATCACCCAGCTTCTTCAAAGTCAAACAGTTCTGTTTAAAATAACCTAGATTAAATAGTACATCAGAGAGTCACATGACTCGTTCTGATTAGATTAAGCCAATCTCTTACTAATTGAGAGGTAAAAATACCTACTTAAAAAACATTGTCATACCTGATACACTAGCCCAGCCCAGCCCAGCACTTAAAACTCCGCAAACTACTTTCCATTATGTTTTTCTCAGAGACACTGAAACACTGCAGTAAGCTAATAGAAGTGAAAACTGAAAAAGCTTTACTGAGACAAAGAAATGTTAGGGGCTGCCATTGCTGTTATAAGGCGACATGTGCAACATGCTGAGGGTGGTGACAATGCGAATGCTGCTGAGCAACCCACAGTGAGGAAACGGAGAAGAGTGTACATGCCTAGGGTAACCTACCAGGGGCTACATGAGCTGGAGATAGTGGAGCGCTATAGAGTGGACAGAGACCTCATGCAGCAAATTGGTGAGCTGTGCAGGCCACTTCTCACACACAGAACCAACAGAGGGGAACCCATCCCAGTGGAAACCAAGGTGTGTTGGCCTAAGAATATTAGCAACAGGTACCTTCCAGAGAAAAACTGGTGATATGATGGGAATTTCACAGGCATCAGCATCCAGGGTACTGCATCAGTTCCTAAATGCCATGTCAGCACATGTCAGTGAGCATGTATATTTCCCCAATTCCTGTGAGGTATTGGCCAGCAATATGTGTCACTTCCAGCAAATAGCGGAATACCCTGAGGTAGTGGGTGCAATAGACTGCACTCACATTTGCATCAAAGCACCAGCCGGTGAGCGGGGTAGGGTCTACTATAAATGCAAGGGTTACCCCTCCATCAACTGCCAGGTCGTGTGTGATGCCCAGGGCATAATAATGAATGTGTGTGCTGGCTGCCTTGGAAGCTACCACGATTCCCATATCTGGCATTTGACACAGCTGTACCAGACATTTGCCAATGGGGACATCCCTCATGGTCATCTAGTAGGGGATGCTGGATATGCACTTGAGCTGTGGCTGATGACACCCATCAGAAATGCACACACACCTGAACAGGAATGCCATAATGAGGCACACGCACAAACATGAAATGTAATCGAGCGTGTGTTTGGGCTGCTCAAGTCATGGTTCTGGTGCCTGGACACATCTGGTGGAGCCTTGCAGTACTCACCAACTACATGTATCCAAATAGTCATGGTATGTGCTATGCTACACAATATGATCCTGCGAAAAGAGCTGCAGCAGGAGCAGCATAGAGCCGGGCACAACAGCCCCCCACCATTGCCAAGGCCATCACAGGCAGAGCGTGACTCGGAGGAGGAGGAACCTGAGCCTGCCCCAGTAGGCAGAAAGAGGAGTGCCCAGTATGCTTTGACCTTGGCAAAGAGGCAACGCATAGCATATACACTGGCTCAGTAGGAAACCTGGAAATTATAACTCTCTTTGACTCGCACATATAGTAAAAGGGATGCCTAACTCGACACTACCTGTTAACAAACATGTATAGGGAGTGTAAAACGTGCATCTGACATAGGTAGCCCTGCAGCACCACCTGAGGCATGATTGCTATGTGTTAAGCAATATAAAGCAGTGCTAAACAGCTCTCACCACTATTTAGTATATGTAAACAAAATTGCACACACTAAGTAGCACAACTACAGGCAATGTTGAGCAATATTGAGCAATGTGGACATAGTTCAGCAAAATCAGGTTAACATGTTCATATTTGCTTCACTTTTCTTGAAGCAGTCTGTTCTGCCATGTATGAAAATATGAAGCAGTGACAGTCCTCAAACCCAGGATACAGTGCATTGTAGTCATAGTACAGAACCACTAAACCATGACAGTATGTCAGTGGTCAGCTTGTATGAAAAAATGTTGATAAGTCAATGCAAAGTATCTCATGGAAACCTTGCAGGCATAGCATAATCCCTGCCGAGTTAAGACACAAAGGTGAGGCCTGCAGTAAGAATAGAACCTGATATTCAACACACATATAGTATAAATGTTAATATTGGTAATGTTCACACACATCAACAAATGTAGTGGACCTCAGACAGCAATATACTGCAAGGTCACACTGGGCATGCTCACACACTTTAATATATGAGACAAATGTCAAGCAACAAAACAGTGAAAGTCTGAACTGGGCATGCTCACACACTTAGGGCATGTCTGAGTACAGCAGTGGGCCACACATATCTGTCAGTTGCACTATTCATCAATCCGCCATGTGTACAAAGTGATATGACAACAGACACATATATAATATAGTGAAACCCTGTCATAATCAAATATGTTATGCAGATACCTAGGTTGTTCATAGAAAGTGGGAAAGCAAAGAAGAAACAAAACCTGCAATCAGTACCATCCCTGAACAATGTGCATCCCGAACATTAGCATAGGTTCAGAGGTTGACACTAGGCTATTTGCCCTAGGGTATGTAGAAGCCTAGCCACAGTGTGTTTGTATTTTGCAACCCTGCTAGATTAGTAGACTGTGCCTGTGAATAGTAGGTCACACAAGATATCCCACATATGTTCATTTCATTCTGCCTCTGTCTAGCAGGGACCCAGAACATATCCCAGGGCTAAACATACGATCACCCATCCACCTGTGAAGATATCACCTGTAGGTGGTCAGTGTGGGTCTTTGCATATGTGGGACTGTGATCTCATTCCCAAGTGTGTGGAGCCACTGGGATGGGAATCTGCCCCTCCAGCATGTCCTATTAACATCATTGCTGACGTACCTGTCCCTGGAGCATGTAGCTGTAAGGGACTTTGATATCCTGATGTGGAGCATTTCCATCAATGCTGTGATGGACATGGTTTCAAACAACAGGCACAGATTGCATCCAAGTAGGCAGTAAGCAACTAAGGAGAGCTGGGGTCACCATAGGCAAACTGTGCATACCATCTGTGTGAGTCCCTAGATCCACATGGTTAGGTACATTTGTGGACATTCCAGTTGCTGCAGGTGTTGGGTAAGGTACATCCGAAATGGGGCATTGTATCCAAGCATGGGCCTGATGAGTATAGAGGCACAATGACCCCACCTGATCTGGATGTAAAACCCTATGGGATAAGGTGGGCTATACAGAAGGCGTGCCCAATAACATTGGCAACGTGAATGTCAAAGGCGAGAGTACTAAGTATTCATGTCCCCAAATCACAAATCACACACACCGTACGTGATGTATCATCAGCTATGTGGTAATGTGTGGACACGATATTAGTACCAAAGGTGATGACTATGGATCTAAAGGAAGGTAGCTGTAGGCCATGGCTCTGGCACCAGTCATCCATCTCTGTGAGACCCTTTCTGAGGATGCTTGTGCCAGCTGGGGAGTCGATTATGGCACACAGTTTGCAGTCATCTGCAAACATGGTCAGCCATATTCCTCCTGTGTTAGCCAGTACGTCTCAGAAATATATACGGAACAAGAGAGGCCCCAGGACTGAGCCCTGTGGGATGCCACATGTAACTGGTGTATAGTCAGACATGGCACCTGCAATACTGACCATGTGGGTGCTATCCATGATCCAGTTAGCAATCCATCTTGTGACATATATGTAGATATTGAATCCGGTGATCTTATGTATAAAGGCCGAGTGGGGTATTGTGTTGAACTGTTGTGCGAGCTCCAGGTAGGCTGTGTGGACAACCCTCTGTACATCTATGGACCTGTTAACTGTTTAAAGACATCAAACAGGTGCCCAAAAAG
>NW_025050410.1:0-11948 GCF_019279795.1 Protopterus annectens
CCCAACCAGGGTTTTTTGGGGGGGCCTCGGGGAACCCCCCGGGGCCCCCGGTATTGCCACTGAAGGGTTTAGGGGGCCTGGGGGAAGGTTTTCTTTAACCCGGGGGGCCCGGGGGCTTTTTTTAAAATTGGCATCTGTTTGAGCCCTTGATCCTCTTATGAAAACAATTTTTGGGTCTTTCCAGTTGCAAGGCAGGTGTCTGGGTAAGCGTGACATCCAAAAAAAAGCTACACTGAATACAATAGCCTGATGAGGGATGAGTAAAAGAGGCACAATGACCTCCCCTGATCTAGATGTGAACCTTTCATGATTAGGTGATTAGTAGAAATGTTTTTCTAACCACTGGGCTGGCACATGTAAGGTCAAATGAGATGGCACAATCTGGGGTCCCCAGGTCTTCAATTACTTTTCTGTATTGAACGCCGGATTACCACTTATGTGGTAATTTGTAAGCACTTTGTTTTGCCAAAAGGGACACTATACACTTTTGGTTACATTTAGCTGAACAGGCCATGGCTCTGGCACCAGTTAGCTCCGGTTTCTAGGGAGGCCCTTTTGGAGGACAAACAGTTTGTGTCGGCTGGGAGTAGTCGGGATTATGGTAACGTCAGTTTGCAGTCAGCCTGCATGAATCCCCGGCTCAGCCACAGTCCTTCTGTGTTGGCCTGCACCGAGAAAATTTATATATCGTAATAATAGAGAGGTCCCAGGACTGAGCCTTGTGGGACACCACTCTTTGTAACTGGTTTGAGTCTGACATGGTTCTGGGGCAATTTAACCATGTGGGTTCTGTCTCTTGAGCCAGTTTGCAATCCATCTAGTGACATTAGGAGTGCTTATACAAGCTGGTGAGCTTATCTATAATGCCCCAGTGGGGTATTGTATCGGCCTTTGCGAGGTCCAAGAGTCCAGCTGTGTGGACCACCTTCCCTCGGGCTCAATGACCTGGTGACTGGTTTCCAAAGAAATCAACCAGGTTTAAGAGGCAGGATCTGCCTCTTGGGCTAAAGCCGAACTGTAGGATCCAGGTCTGTAGGCTCCTCAATATCTTTATTTATGAGGTCCAGATGATCCTTTCCATAGCTTCTTGCAGACCAAGCTAGTCAGGCTTATGGGGCAATAGTTTCCAGGATCCAATGAGGCACCACACTTTATGGAGAGGGATCATCTGCAGCCACTCTTGGGCACATATCCCAGTAGTAAGGGCTTGAGGATTGAACACGTAGTTTTATGTTGCTCTGGGTTTAGCTCTTCTTGGAGTTCATGACGAGATTTACTTCAGACACCGCCTGGCCTGGTCCCATTGGATGCTGTGTTTTTTTGCTTTGGAGAGGGCGTTGCTCTACCTGAGCATCTGAGGATGTCAGGGGCACTACTGCATGGGATAGTATTTGGCCCTTGGTGGGGAGGAGGGGAGAAGTTTGCGCTGGAACCGTTGTCAGCTAGGGATGTTGGCAACTGTCTGTGGGGTTCGGTGTATTTTTTGTCACTTTTGGACTAATTTGAGCATATCTGGGAATTGGCTCACTCCAGGTTCCTAACATAACTAAAAGAAAAGTTTCCTCGGTGATTTATCCTTGAAGGGTCCTGGTGCAAATTTTTTCTCCTCTAGCTGGCCTTAGACAATTTATGAGTGCCCGAGTTTCGGTTAATTGATCAGTGATGCCTTCCTTGGGGTTTTGGCTCACTTCATTTAGTAGCCTCCTTCTATTGTAGAAGTTTGTTTATGGCTGGGGTCCACCAGACAGGACGCTCCGCCTTTGCAGGATTGGGTCCAGAAGCAGGTTTGGGATCGATGACCCATGTGAGATCTCCTGAAGGTGTTCAGAATTACAAAGCGTACTCAGCGGACCCAACAGATTTTACAGTGCCCGGGCTTTGAAGGATTCCCACCTCGGTTTTGAGGAGTGTGAAATGGTTTGCCTTTTAGAGAAGCCATCTGTGGTTTTCTGGGCAGGGGTGGGTCGATGGAATATCCAGTGAGATTAGTTTATGGTCTGATCTTACCATGAGTGGAGACTACTTGGTCTGAGCATAGAGTCCCTATGTTGGTGATGATCAGGTCCAGTATTTTTCCCTACTTGTGGAGGTAGTGGTAATAAAGTCTGTTCCATAGCATTTGAGTTTATAAATTCTAGGAACCTTGGCGCTAGGGTAAGGAGCCAGGAGTAATGCTCCCAGTCTATGTTTGGGTAGTTGAAGTCGTCAATATAATGGTGTTTGAGAGACCTTCATATTTGCAGGCAGTGTTCTCAGGAATGAGTGGGGTTCCTGGGTTTGGGAGGGTGGTCTGCAGCAGGCTAGTAAACTGGCAAGGCAGTTTTACTCACCGTTAGTTGCACATGGCGGATAGTCTCGCTGATGCTTTAAGCTGTTACCAACCTGGAGGTGTGGGTATCTTCGATGAATATCAGACACTCCCTGCTTTTGTGGTTCGGTCCAGTCGGGTAAATGGAAGCATGAGTATGAGGGTATAACCTGCAGAGCTGGGGTGCTCTCGAGGAGCCCTGAACTAGGTTTTCGTTACTGCAACAGATATCGGCGTTCTCCATGCTAAGGAGAGTTTCAGAGAAAGGCTGCGTGTATCTTGAGGGTTTAGACTTCCATGCTGAGTAGCATTACCTTAGTTTCTATCCCTTGGTGATACCTAAGTGAGTGTAGGGTTTGTCTTTTGAGCCTTTCGCCTAAAAAGCGCACTATGGGGGATAGGAAGAGCCTTTTCGCTGAATATTTCTCCAATAAAGCCCAGGGTGACAGGGTGCAAATGGTTCCTGTACGAAGTTACATCATGAAGCCCGTATTTGTCGAAAGCATATCATCCCAAGCCGAGCAGGCATTGATCCCTTTGAATGACACCAGTACTTTGCTTTCAATTCGTTGAAATTGATCATCTTGTCTTCTATTGTGGCATCATTCTTGAGAGGTAAAGATGCTGCCTTCAAGGTTAGAAAGCGTTACACTGCCTGGGCCAGTATGCCCAGAGAGAGCTCCTGGCATGTCTCTCTTTCATGTAGTCCAGGGAGGTAATGCGCCCAGGTCATTCCGCCATCAGCATGGGACACACAAATGACTGAGCTTGTCAGGTTTGTACTTGCCTTGGAGTGACCTGAGGTTGGGGCAGCAGGGCGGATCTCGTAGCGCCTGACAGGCTGCTTCCACCGTGACCTCTCTCCTTGTTCAGCCTGAGTGAGGGACGCCAGTGTGCAGCCTCCTGATTTACAGAGTCACCTATTACAAGTGTAATTGGTGTGTTAGTTGTTTAGTCTTAAGTGGCTGGTGACTGTCTGGGCACACTGGCTTTGTGAGATAAATGGTGCAACAATGGTTTTGTTTTGGGGTAGCAAGGAAGAAGCAGTGTCTGCTTTGGAGGTCTCCTTGCTGCTTAGGCAGAGATCTTTATTTAGAGCCTTCTATATGTTTTGTGTGATTATGTGTTTGGTTTGCACATCGATGTAGGTCTATGTGAGACTGGAATTCGGAAAGAGTGTGGCTTTCTCTCCCTCCCTGACTGGTTATGCTAGTACTGAGTTGAGAGAGAGCTTAGCCCAGCCCAGTAGGTTTGGCTATATGCGGGTTGCATCTCTACATATGTTGGTAATTTGTTGGCAGAGAGGAGAGGTTGTCTGTGTGGATAAGGAGTGCAGTTGTAACATTGCTCCAAGATTTCCAGATTCACCAGACTGACCGGAGGAGGAGATTAACAACTGACCTTTGAGACATGCTATAGAATAATATTTGGGAAGTCCTTTATAATTGGTGCTACAAGGGCCAGTGGGGAGTGAGGGTGTAGTGCTTTTAACACTTTAGTGCTGACTTATATAATTGCTTTAGTGAGTAAGCGCCAGGAAATTTTAAGTGTACATGTAAGTTGGCAGGTAACTTCATGAAATGCAAAAACGCACAAACAGTAACTTTCCTTTTCAAGTGAAAACAAGGAAATAAGTACAGTAAGCAATGTAGACTACTACTAGTGATCCACAGAAGTCGGCTGAGAAGCTTTCACAGACAGTGGGAATTTGAAGCATTCTTAGGAAATAATAAGCAAACAAACAACATGTTATATAAAACAAAGCTAGATTCAGCAGGCTCTGGACCTAGTCTATGTTGGGCAGCAAACAAGGTGTACCAATTCACCTCAGTAAGATACAGTTCAAAATATTCAGGGTAACTATAAACCCTTAACCAGAAGTTCCTCAGCCAGAAGGGCAGAGTCCATTCTTCTCCCACAAGAGTGCAGACCATGAACGCTCTTAATGTAAAATAACCGCCTGAAGCTCCAAGTGCTTAAAACCAGAACCTAATACACTTTAAGAATAACAGGACACTGGGCTCTGGAATCAGGCAAAGTCTTTAAATCTTAGAAGGATGAAAGCCACCTGTCTCATGCCACCACAGTGCATGCCACAAACCTTCCTAATGTAAACAACTGGTCTGAAGCCCAAGTGCTTAATCCAGTAAGACTTAGAATGATAGCTGCACTTTAATCAAGTTACTACCTAGCAGTAATAAATACAATTGAATACTTTAGAGAATGCCTAGATGAAGTGCCTCGTTACAAACAAAGCTAGATCCAGTGCAGGCCAGAATCCAGTCTATGCCACAGCAAACAAGGAGCACCAACTTCAGTAAGAAGCAGTTCAGATATGGCTGCACTATAAGCACTATAAGTTAACCAGAAATTCCCAGCTCAGAAGGGCAGAGTCCAGCCTCCTCCCACAAGAGTGCAGACCACTCGAACCCTCTTAATGCGAAAATAATCCGGGCCTGAAAGCCCAAGTGCTTAAACCAGAATTAATACACTTTTAGAATAACAGATGACTTGAGCCTCAATCAGCAGTTCCCAACCTAGAAGATGGGAGCCACCTGTTCTGCCACTACTAGTGCAGACCACAAACCTCTCTAGTGCAAACAATCATGGTCCGAAGCCCAAGTGTTTAAAAAACCAAAAGGCTTAGAATGAGTTACACCAAGCTAGTAATAAATACAATTGAGTATTTTTTTAAGATGATGCAAAAGAAATAAAGTAGGCAGAAAGTTGACAAGTACAGTAAAAGTTAGATAAAATTTTTTTTTTCTGAACAAGTGCTGAGATCAAAGAAACAGATTTGAGGCTGAAACTAGAAAACTGAAGAAGATAAGAAGAAAAACTAAGCTAGAAGGTTTCCTCCCAACACAGAAGGGCTTAGCCCAGAAGCCTAAGCAACAGTTCCCAGTATGTATACCACTTAACAGGAAAGGCAGGAAACAAGCTTACATTTGACCTGCTTCCCAGATGCTCTCTTTGTACAACAGTAGAGTTTAGCTCAGAAATCAGAATATGATCCTCACTGCACCCAGTTATGGAGTGAGCAAAATGAGATGGGCCCGTGAAGGAGTGCATCCAAACACAAATTTACAAGAGGGCTGGCAATGTGGCAAAGTTTCAAGGCTAAGTAAGATTAACACCAAAACAAAAAACAGGGAGGGTGGGGAAAAGACTAACTGAAGAGCATGAGTCAAAACTTCCAGTTCAGTTAATATTCCTGCAACACAGTTAAAATCAATTTAAATACTGTATTTTTTTGAAAAAAGTGCAGATAAAGGTACTTAAATTCTCTTATATGTCCAGTTGAATACAGCTAGTTCTTAGCCGGCCAAAGCTGAGGTTTTTAAGCAGAAAATATTTCACACTGTACCACTTAAATAGGCAAGGACAGGAAATCAAAGAATGTGGCTACCCCCCACCTGTAATTACTAGCAAATAACAAAATTCAGCAAACACTGACTAACTTCCAGTTCAGTTAATATTCCTGCAACACAGTTAAAATCAATTTAAATACTGTATTTTTTGAAAAAAAAGTGCAGATAAAAGTACTTAAATTCTCTTATCGTCCAGTTGAATACAGCAAGTTCTTAGGCCAAAGCTGAGGTTTTAAGCAGAAAATATTTCACACTGTACCACTTAAATAGGGAAGGACAGGAAATCAAAGAATGTGGCTACCGCCACACCTGTAATTACTAGCAAATAACAAAATTCAGCAAACACTGACTAACTTCCAGTTCAGTTAATATTCCTGCAACACAGTTAAAATCAATTTAAATACTGTATTTTTGAAAAAAAAGTGCAGATAAAGGTACTAAATTCTCTTATACGTCCAGTTGAATACAGCAAGTTCTTAGGCCAAAGCTGAGGTTTTAAGCAGAAAATATTTCACACTGTACCACTTAAATAGGCAAGGACAGGAAATCAAAGAATGGCTACCCCTACACCTGTAATTACTAGCAAATAACAAAATTCAGCAAACACTGACTAACTTCCAGTTCAGTTAATATTCCTGCAACACAGTTAAAATCAATTTAAATACTGTATTTTTTTTGAAAAAAAAGGTGCAGATAAAGGTACTTAAATTGTCTTATATGTCCAGTTGAAATCAGCAAGTTCTTAGCCATCCAAAGCTGAGGTTTTTAAGCAGAAAATATTTCACACTGTACCACTTAAATAGGCAAGGACAGGAAATCAAAGAATGTGGCTACCCCTCACCTGTAATTACTAGCAAATAACAAAATTCAGGAAACACTGACTAACTTCCAGTTCAGTTAATATTCCTGCAACACAGTTAAAATCAATTTAAATACTGTATTTTTTGGAAAAAAAGTGCAGATAAAGGTACTTAAATTCTCTTATACGTCCAGTTGAATACAGCAAGTTCTTAGCCAGCCAAAGCTGAGGTTTTAAGCAGAAAATATTTCACACTGTACCACTTAAATAGGCAAGGACAGGAAATCAAAGAATGTGGCTACCCCACACCTGTAATTACTAGCAAATAACAAAATTCAGCAAACACTGACTAACTTCCAGTTCAGTTAATATTCCTGCAACACAGTTAAAATCAATTTAAATACTGTATTTTTTGAAAAAAGTGCAGATAAAGGTATAAATTCTCTATACGTCCAGTTGAATACAGCAAGTTCTTAGCTGGCCAAAGCTGAGGTTTTTAAGCAGAAAATATTTCACACTGTACCACTTAAATAGGCAAGGACAGGAAATCAAAGAATGTGGCTACCCCACACCTGTAATTACTAGCAAATAACAAAATTCAGCAAACACTGACTAACTTCCAGTTCAGTTAATATTCCTGCAACACAGTTAAAATCAATTTAAATACTGTATTTATAAAAAAAAAGTGCAGATAAAGGTACTTAAATTCTCTTATACGTCCAGTTGAATACAGCAAGTTCTTAGCAGGCAAAGCTGAGGTTTTTAAGCAGAAAATATTTCACACTGTACCACTTAAATTGGCAAGGACAGGAAATCAAAGAATGTGGCTACCCAACACCTGTAATTACTAGCAAATAACAAAATTCAGCAAACACTGACTAACTTCCAGTTCAGTTAATATTCCTGCAACACAGTTAAAATCAATTTAAATACTGTATTTTTTGGAAAAAAAAAGTGCAGATAAAGGTACTTAAATTCTCTCATATATCCAGTTGAATACAGCAAGTTCTTAGCCGGCCAAAGCTGAGGTTTTTAAGCAGAAGATATTTCACACTGTACCACTTAAATATGCAAGAACAGGAAATCAAAGAATGTTGCTACCCCACACCTGTAATTACTAGCAAATAACTAAATTCAGCAAACACTGACTAACTTCCAGTTCAGTTAATATTCCTGCAACACAGTTAAAATCAATTTAAATACTGTATTTTTTTGAAAAAAGTGCAGATAAAGGTACTAAATTCTCTTATACGTCCAGTTGAATACAGCAAGTTCTTAGCGGCCAAAGCTGAGGTTTTAAGCAGAAAATATTTCACACTGTACCACTTAAATAGGCAAGGACAGGAAATCAAAGAATGTGGCTACCCCCACACCTGTAATTACTAGCAAATAACAAAATTCAGCAAACACTGACTAACTTCCAGTTCAGTTAATATTCCTGCAACACAGTTAAAATCAATTTAAATACTGTATTTTTAGGAAAAAAAGTGCAGATAAAGGTACTTAAATTCTCTTATATGTCCAGTTGAATACAGCAAGTTCTTAGCCAAAGCTGAGGTTTTAAGCAGAAAATATTTCACACTGTACCACTTAAATAGGCAAGGACAGGAAATCAAAGAATGTGGCTACCCCCACACCTGTAATTACTAGCAAATAACAAAATTCAGCAAACACTGACTAACTTCCAGTTCAGTTAATATTCCTGCAACACAGTTAAAATCAATTTAAATACTGTATTTTTTGAAAAAAAGTGCAGATAAAGGTACTTAAATTCTCTTATACGTCCAGTTGAATACAGCAAGTTCTTAGCCGGCCAAAGCTGAGGTTTTAAGCAGAAAATATTTCACACTGTACCACTTAAATAGGCAAGGACAGGAAATCAAAGAATGTGGCTACCCCACACCTGTAATTACTAGCAAATAACAAAATTCAGCAAACACTGACTAACTTCCAGTTCAGTTAATATTCCTGCAACACAGTTAAAATCAATTTAAATACTGTATTTTTAAAAAAAAGTGCAGATAAAGGTACTTAAATTCTCTTATACGTCCAGTTGAATACAGCAAGTTCTTAGCCGGCCAAAGCTGAGGTTTTAAGCAGAAAATATTTCACACTGTACCACTTAAATAGGCAAGGACAGGAAATCAAAGAATGTGGCTACCCCACACCTGTAATTACTAGCAAATAACAAAATTCAGCAAACACTGACTAACTTCCAGTTCAGTTAATATTCCTGCAACACAGTTAAAATCAATTTAAATACTGTATTTTTGAAAAAAAGTGCAGATAAAGGTACTTAAATTCTCTTATACGTCCAGTTGAATACAGCAAGTTCTTAGCCGGCCAAAGCTTAGGTTTTTAAGCAGAAAATATTTCACACTGTACCACTTAAATAGGCAAGGACAGGAAATCAAAGAATGTGGCTACGCCCACACCTGTAATTACTAGCAAATAACAAAATTCAGCAAACACTGACTAACTTCCAGTTCAGTTAATATTCCTGCAACACAGTTAAAATCAATTTAAATACTGTATTTTTTGAAAAAAAGTGCAGATAAAGGTACTTAAATTCTCTTATACGTCCAGTTGAATACAGCAAGTTCTTAGCCGCCAAAGCTGAGGTTTTTAAGCAGAAAATATTTCACACTGTACCACTTAAATAGGCAAGGACAGGAAATCAAAGAATGTGGCTACCCAACACCTGTAATTACTAGCAAATAACAAAATTCAGCAAACACTGACTAACTTCCAGTTCAGTTAATATTCCTGCAACACAGTTAAAATCAATTTAAATACTGTATTTTTTGAAAAAAGGTGCAGATAAAGGTACTTAAATTCTCTTATACGTCCAGTTGAATACAGCAAGTTCTTAGCCAGCCAAAGCTGAGGTTTTAAGCAGAAAATATTTCACACTGTACCACTTAAATAGGCAAGGACAGGAAATCAAAGAATGTGGCTACCCCCACACCTGTAATTACTAGCAAATAACAAAATTCAGCAAACACTGACTAACTTCCAGTTCAGTTAATATTCCTGCAACACAGTTAAAATCAATTTAAATACTGTATTTTTTTGAAAGAAAAAAGTGCAGATAAAGGTACTTAAATTCTCTTATATGTCCAGTTGAATACAGCAAGTTCTTAGCCGGCCAAAGCTGAGGTTTTTAAGCAGAAAATGTTTCACACTGTATCACTTAAATAGGTAAGGACAGGAAATCAAAGAATGTGGGTACCCCACACCTGTAATTACTAGCAAATAACAAAATTCAGCAAACACTGACTAACTTCCAGTTCAGTTAATATTCCTGCAACACAGTTAAAATCAATTTAAATACTGTATTTATGAAAAATAAGTGCAGATAAAGGTACTTAATTACTCTTATACGTCCAGTTGAATACAGCAAGTTCTTAGCCGGCCAAAGCTGAGGTTTTTAAGCAGAAAATATTTCACACTGTACCACTTAAATAGGCAAGGACAGGAAATCAAAGAATGGCTACCTCACACCTGTAATTACTAGCAAATAACAAAATTCAGCAAACACTGACTAACTTCCAGTTCAGTTAATATTCCTGCAACACAGTTAAAATCAATTTAAATACTGTATTTTTGAAAAAAGGGCAGATAAAGGTACTTAAATTCTCTTATACGTCCAGTTGAATACAGCAAGTTCTTAGCCAGCCAAAGCTGAGGTTTTTAAGCAGAAAATATTTCACACTGTACCACTTAAATAGGCAAGGACAGGAAATCAAAGAATGTGGCTACCCCACACCTGTAATTACTAGCAAATAACAAAATTCAGCAAACACTGACTAACTTCCAGTTCACATAATATTCCTTCAACACACAGTTAAAATCAATTTAAATACTGTATTTTTTTTGAAAAAAAAAGTGCAGATAAAGGTACTTAATTCTCTTTTACGTCCAGTTGAATACAGCAAGTTCTTAGCCTGCCAAAGCTGAGGTTTTTAAGCAGAAAATATTTCACACTGTACCATTTAAATAGGCAAGGACAGGAAATCAAAGAATGTGGCTACCCCACCTGTAATTACTAGCAAATAACAAAATTCAGCAACACTGACTAACTTCCAGTTCAGTTAATATTCCTGCAACACACAGTTAAAATCAATTTAAATACTGTATTTTTTTGAAAACAAAGTGCTGATAAAGGTACTTAAATTCTCTTCTACGTCCAGTTGAATGCAGCAAGTTCTTAGCCGGCCAAAGCTGAGGTTTTTAAGCAGAAAATATTTCACACTGTACCACTTAAATAGGCAAAGACAGGAAATCAAAGAATGTGGCTACCCCCACACCTGTAATTACTAGCAAATAACAAAATTCAGCAAACACTGACTAACTTCGAGTTCACTTAATATTCCTGATTCATCTGTTTTTACTGTAATTGCATTTCTTCCCTTTAATGCACCTTGTGCTTCTTCTTAAAAGGAATTACTCCAATTGTATTATTCTGCTGCAGTTGTGGCCAACTTGGTTGTAGCCTGATTTTGTTATTTGTAACTGTTATTCTAAGCCTTTGGTTTAAAGCACTTGGGCTTCAGACCGATTGTTTACGTTAAGAAGGTTTGTGGACTGCATTGTTGTGGCAGGACGGGTAACACATCCTTCTAAGTTAGAGATTGCTGACTGAAGGCTCAGTGTCTGTTGTTATTCTAAAAGGAGCATTAGTTCTGGTTTAACACTTCAGCTTCAAGGCCAGTTATTTTACATTAAGAAGGTTGTGGTCTGCACTCTCCTGTGGAGGGGCTAGATCCTGCCTTCTGAACAAATTTCTGGTTAAAAAGGCTTATTGTGCCTGCTTATTTGAACTGTTTCTTTCGAGTACATTGCAGCCTGTATGTAGCCAGAAGTTAAGTAGTTTATTGGCCATTTGGGCTCATTTCTATCTCTTCAATTTCCTGCTATAAAACCACATTTCGCGCGAGTTTTGCACTTGTATTCAGCTCGAGTGATTACCTGCAGGTGTCCAGCAGTGTTCTACAGCAGCAGAGACAAAGAGAGAATTTGGAGGTGATGATTGAAAGTATCGTTTCTGCATTTTTCTTGCTGTCTTTATTTCCGCCCTAAAACTCAATTTTTCAGCATTTCTGTGATTTAAAAGTTTGTTTCTGCTACATATTGCTGCTTGTTGCTGTCTGCATGAACTAAGTCATTTTTGTGTTTTAAATAATCTGTTTAACTGCACTGTAGGCTACACACTAAAGTCGCGATGTATTTCTGTGCATTTAAGTTTTATTGTATCTGCTTTTATTTCACAGAAAAATATATATATATATATATATATATATATATATATATATTGTTTCCTGCCTTTCTGAGACTAGGTATAGTCCAGTTTTCCAGGTTATTGCTGAATTCAGGGCTGTGTTACAAGTTTATGTGTTGCCCATACCTTACTTGGATAGAAGTGTCTCTGTTTACCTGTGAGAGGGGGGGGAGCCCTTTTTGGGGGAAA
>NW_025050411.1:0-13383 GCF_019279795.1 Protopterus annectens
TTTTTTAAATGATACAGTAAATGAATTCTTTAAGGATATCAATCTATTATGTCATTTCTTAAAATTCACTAAAGGTGATATTGGTTCAAAAATTAATTTTTGGATATTTGTTTGTGGTGGGATGACGCTGATAAGAGGTTCCATAGTAAAATCTTTCGGAAACAGACTTTCACAAATAGCTACTTACATTACCAGAGTAATCACCCAAAGCATATTATTAAAAATATTCCAAGGGGCCAATATATTAGAGCCTGTCGGATGACCAGTAGAAGTGAAGATTTAATACAAGAATTTATTTTTATTGCATCTCTCTTTGTTAACAGAGGATATGATGAAAAGTTGGTAATTGACAGTGGTAATGAGATATTTGATAAACATGAGATATACTATCCGGCCATCTTAAATAATGCCAAGATAAATCAGAAAGAAAAATGTAGTCCTATAGATCCAGGACTAATTTGTTCTTTGGGAATGAACACCAATATTAATAACATTAAGTCAGTTATGGAAAAAAACTGGAGAGTAATACAGGGAAATTATGACATCTATAAGGTGGTTGGTAATAAACCAAATTTTGTTTATCGAAATAATTACAATATAAAGAAAATGCTTGAATATAACAAGGTGTCAACTAGTAAAACCAATACTGTGAAAAAAGGAATGTTTTGCTGTTACAATTGCAAAATATGTAGATACATCTCTACAGGTTCATTTATTTCTATCACTACTATAGATAGAATAATGGAGGTTCCAGGACATTTTACTTGTAATGCCTCTGGTGTTGTATATATTGCTCTATGCACGGTCTGTCCCGCATTTTATGTGGGCATGACCACGAGGAGTTTGGGCACGAATCAAAGAGCATTTATACAACATAAAGATTAAAGACCTCAAAAGTGCATTATTCAAACATTCTATTGTCTGCACAAACTTTAAGAAATTTGTTTTTACAATTTTGGAAGCTTGTACACAAGATTTAAGGGCTGGTGATTTTAAAAATTATCTTGAACAAAGAGAAACCTTGTGGCAGATAAAATTAAAAGCAGACCAACCACCAGGTCTTAATGAAACCATTAATGTAAAGTGCTTTTTAAAGTATAGAAAATTACATATTGATAAACACAATGAATTATTATTGTCTTCCTTTTAAAGTTGATTTTTTATAATATATATTTTGGTTGTAGTATAATTTTAAGTCTTTAATTAATTAATTGTTTATCTAATTGAAATGTGTATTTAAGGGTGTGTTCCTTTTGTATCAAGTATTCTGAGGAAGTCAGTTGATGAAAGCGGTAATTAAAGATTCTGTACGCTATTTTTTGGAGTATTTGGAGTTCATTGCTGGAAGCCACTGTTTCTGCTATTTGTTCATTTATTTGTTTTGTTTGGCTCTTGTACTTTTAACTCTTCTAACTTATGTGTGACTCCTTAATTGACCTGTTCTAACTTCTGTCTTACTCACAAGACACAAAACTGTGGTGTCTTTTTGTTTTCAGATATGCAGTTAAAAGCAGAAAACAACTAAAACACAATATAAAGAAAACAAATCACGGTATACAAAATAGAAAAATGCAATAAAGCAATGCAGTATACAACAAAAAAAAGATAACCAACCTTTCCGTAAGAGCAAACTGCAGCAGAGGCTGGGTGAGCCTTACCAGTAAAGCTCTGAAATGTTTAATTTTACCCCTTAAAAAGAAGGCTTAGTTCCTAGCTCCACCTCCTCAGTTCACAGATGATAAACCTTAACTGAACTCTTGTAACTTATGTGTGACTCCTTAATTGACCTATTCTATTTTCTGTGTGACTAACAAGAGACAGAGCTGTGCTGTCTTTTTAAGTTTTAATATGCAGTTAAAAGCAGAATAAAAGTAAAACACAGTCTAAAGAAAACAAATCACATTATACAAAACAGAAAAAGGCAATAAAGCAATATACAATACAACATATAAAAAGCAAATCAACATTTACCTCTCATCAAACTGCAGCAGAGTCTGGCTCAGCCTTTCCAGTAAAGCTCTGAAATGTATTATTTTACCCCTTGAATAGAAGGTTTATTTCCTAGCTCCACCCCTTCAGTTCACCAATGATTAACCTTAACTGACCTCTTCTAACTTATGTGTAACTCCTTAATTGACCTGTTCTAATTTCTGTCTGGCTCACAAGAGACAGAGCTGTTGTGTCTTTTCAAGTTTTAATATGTAGTTAAAAGCAGAACACAACTAAAATACAGTGCAAAGAAAACAAATCACAGTATATAAGATAGAAAAAGTCAATAAAGCAATACAGAATACAACCAATAAAAAGAAAATCAACATTTCCCTCACAGCAAACTGCAGCTGAGTCTGGCTGAGACTTTCCAATAAAGCTCTGAAATGTTTTATTTTCCCCCTTAAATAGAATGTTTAGTTCCTAGCTTCACCCACTTAGTTGACAGATGATTAACCTTAAAAGACCTTTAATAACTTATGTGTGACTCCTTAATTGACTTGTTCTAATTTCTGTCTGACTCACAAGAGATACAGCTGTGTTGTCTTTTCAAGTTTTAATATGCAGTTAAAAGCATACTAAAACTAAAACACAGTGTACAGAAAACAAATCACAGCATACAAAATAAAAAAAGGCAATAAAGCAATACAGAATACAACATATAAAAAGCTAACCAACCTTTCACTCACGGGAAGCTGCAGTAGAGAATGGGTGAGCATTTCCAGTAAAGCTCTGAAATATTTTATTTTACCCCTTAAATAGAAGGTTTAGTTCCTAGCTCCACACCCTCAGTTCACCGATGACTAACTTAAGTGACCCCTTCTGCCATAATTGTGACTCCTTAATTGACCTGTTCTAATTCTGTCTGACTCACAAGAGACAGAGGTGTTGTGTCTTTTCAAATTTAATATGCAATTAAAAGCAGAATACAATTAAAACACAGTGTAATGAAAACAAATCACAGTATACAAAATAGAAAAAAGCAAGAAAGCAATATAAAATACAACACGTAAAAAGCAAACCAACCTTTCCTTCACAGCAAACTGCAGCAGAGCCTGGATGAGCCTTTCCAGTAAAGCCCTGAAATGTTTATTTTACCATTTTAATGGAAGGTTTAATTCCTAGCTGCACCCTCTCAGTTCACAGATGAGTAACCTTAACTGACCTATCGTAACTTATGTGTGTCTCCTTAATTGACCTGCTGTAATTCCTGTCTGGCTCACAAGAGACAGAGCTGGTGTGTCTTTTCAAGTTTTAATATGCAATTAAAAGAAGACTACATCTAAAACACAGTGTAAAGAAAAGAAATAGCATACAAAATAGAAAAAGGCAATAAAGCAATACAGAATACAACATATAAAAAGCTAACCAATGTTTCACTCAATGGAAACTGCAGTAGAGACTGGGTGAGCTTTTCCAGTAAAGCTCTGAAATATTTTGTTTTACCCCTTAAATAGAAAGTTTAGTTCCTAGCTCCACACCCTCAGTTCACCAATGATTAACCTTAACTGACACCTTCTAACTTATGTGTGACTCCTTAATTGACCTGTTCTAATTCCTGTCTGACTCAAAAGAGACAGAGATGTTGTGTATTTTCAAATTTAATATGCAGTTAAAAGCAGAATACAATAAAAGCACAGTGCATGGAAAGCAAATCACAGTATACAAAATAGAAAAAGGCAATAAAGCCATATAAAATATAACACATAAAAAGCAAACCAACCTTTCCTTCACAGCAAACTGCAGCAGAGTCTGGGTGAACCTTTCCAGTAAAGCCTTGTAATGTGTTATTTTCCCCTTAAATAAAAGGTTTAGTTCCTAGCTCCACCCCTCAGTTCACAGATGGTTGACCTTAACTGACCTCTCCTAACATAGGTGTGACTCCTTCATTGACCTGTTGTCTTTCCTGTCTGACTCACAAGAGACAGTGCTATGTCTTTTCAAGTTTATAATGCAGTTGAAAGCAGAATACAGTTAAAGCATGGTGTAAAGAAAACAAATCACGGTATACAAAACAGAAAAAGGCAACAAAGCAATACAGAAAACAACAAATAAAAAGCAAACCAACCTTTCTCCCAGAACATTCTGCAGCATAGTCTAGATGAGACTTTCCAGTAAATCTCTGAAATGTTTTATTTTTCCCACTAAATGGAAGAGTTAGTTCCTAGCACCACCTGCTAAGTTCACAAATGATTAACCTTAACTGACCTCTTCTTAATGTGTGACTCATTAATTGACCTGTTCTCATACCTGTGTGACTCACATGAGAAAGAGCTGTGGTGTCCTTTCCAGTTTTAATATGCAGTTAAAAGCAGACTACAACTAAAACACAGTGTAAAGAAAAAAAACACAGTATACAAAAAGGAAAAAGGCAATAAAGCAATATAAAATACAGCAAATACAAAGCAAACCAAACCTTGCTTCATAGCAAACTGCAGCATAGTCAGGGTGTGCCTTTCCAGTAAAGCTACCCTTTAAATAGTGGGTTTCCTTCCTAGCTCCACTGCATCAGTTAACAGATGATAAGCCTTATGTTTGACTCCTTAATTGATCTGTTCTAATTTCTGTCTATTTCAAAAGAGGCTGAGCTGTTGTGTCTTTTAAAGTTTAAATATGAAGCTAAAAGCAGAATACAACTAAAAACAGTGTAAAGAAACAATTCACATTATAAAAAATAGAAAAAAGGCAATAAAGCAGTACAGAATACAACAAATAAAAAGCAAACCAATCTTTCCCTCAAAGCAAATTGCTGCAGAGTTTGGGTGAACCTTTCCAGTAAAGCCCAGAAATGCTTTATTTTACCCCTTAAATAAAATGTTTAGTTCCTAGCTTCACCACCTCAGTTCACAGATAACTAACCTTAACTGACCTCTCCTAAGTTATGTGTGTCTCCTTAATTGACCTGTTGTAATTCCTGTCTGACTCACAAGAGACAGAGCTGTTGTGTCTTTTCAAGTTTAATATGCAGTTAAAAGCAGAATACAACTAAAACACAGTGTAAAGAAAACAAATCACAGTATACAAAGTAAAGAAAGGCACTAAAGCAATACAGAATACAACAAATAAAAAGCAAACCAACCTTTCTCTCAGAGCAATCTGCAGCAGAGTCTGGGTAAGCCTTTCCAGTAAAACTCTGAAGTGTTTTATTTTACTCCTTAAACAGAAGGTTCAGTTCCTTGCACTACTGCCTCAGTTCACAGATGATAAACCTTAACTGACTTCTTGTAACTTATGTGTGACTCCTTAATTGACCTGTTCTAATTTCTGTATGACTCACAAGAAACAGAGCTCTGGTATCTTTTCAAGTTTTAATATGCAATTAAATGCAGAATACAACTAAAACACAGTGCAAATAAAACAAATCACAGTATACAAAATAGAAAAAGGCAATAAAGCTATACAGACTATAAAAAATAAAAAGCAAACCAACCTTTCCCTCTCAGCAAACTGCAGCAGAGTCTGGGTGAGCCTTTCCAGTAAAGTTCTGAAATGTTTTATTTTACCACTTAAATAGAAGGTTTAGTTCCTACTCCACTCCCTCAGATCACAGATGACAAACCTTAACTGACCTCTTCTAACTTATGTGTGACTCCTTAATTGACCTGTTCTAACTTCTGTCTTACTCACAAGACACAGAACTGTGGTGTCTTTTCATTTTCTGATATGCAGTTAAAAGCAGAAAACAACTAAAACACAGTGTAAAGAAAACAAATCACAGTATACAAAATAGAAAAATGCAATAAAGCAATACAGTATACAACAAATAAAAAGATAACCAACCTTTCCGTAAGAGCAAACTGCAGCAGAGGCTGGGTGAGCCTTACCAGTAAAGCTCTGAAATGTTTAATTTTACCCCTTAAAAAGAAGGCTTAGTTCCTAGCTCCACCCCCTCAGTTCACAGATGATAAACCTTAACTGAACTCTTCTAACTTATGTGTGACTCCTTAATTGACCTGTTCTAATTTCTGTGTGACTCACAAGAGACAGAGCTGTGCTGTCTTTTCAAGTTTTAATATGCAGTTAAAAGCAGAATAAAACTAAAACACAGTCTAAAGAAAACAAATCACATTATACAAAATAGAAAAAGGCAATAAAGCAATATACAATACAACATATAAAAAGCAAATCAACATTTACCTCACAGCAAACTGCAGCAGAGTCTGGCTCAGCCTTTCCAGTAAAGCTCTGAAATGTATTATTTTACCCCTTGAATAGAAGGTTTATTTCCTAGCTCCACCCCTTCAGTTCACCGATGATTAACCTTAACTGACCTCTTCTAACTTATGTTAATTAACTCCTTAATTGGCCTGTTCTAATTTCTGTCTGGCTCACAAGAGACAGAGCTGTTGTGTCTTTTCAAGTGTTAATATGTAGTTAAAAGCAGAACACAACTAAAATACAGTGCAAAGAAAACAAATCACAGTATATAAGATAGAAAAAGTCAATAAAGCAATACAGAATACAACCAATAAAAAGAAAATCAACATTTCCCTCACAGAAAACTGCAGCTGAGTCTGGCTGAGTCTTTCCAATAAAGCTCTGACATGTTTTATTTTCCCCCTTAAATAGAATGTTTAGTTCCTAGCTTCACCCACTTAGTTGACAGATGATTAACCTTAAAAGACCTTTAATAACTTATGTGTGACTCCTTAATTGACTTGTTCTAATTTCTGTCTGACTCACAAGAGATACAGCTGTGTTGTCTTTTCAAGTTTTAATATGCAGTTAAAAGCAGACTAAAACTAAAACACAGTGTAAAGAAAACAAATCACAGCATACAAAATAGAAAAAGGCAATAAAGCAATACAGAATACAACATATAAAAAGCTAACCAACCTTTCACTCACAGGAAACTGCAGTAGAGAATGGGTGAGCATTTCCAGTAAAGCTCTGAAATATTTTATTTTACCCCTTAAATAGAAGGTTTAGTTCCTAGCTCCACACCCTCAGTTCACCGATGATTAACCTTATGTGACCCCTTCTGCCATAATTATGACTCCTTAATTGACCTGTTCTAATTCTGTCTGACTCACAAGAGACAGAGGTGTTGTGTCTTTTCAAGTTTAATATGCAATTAAAAGCAGAATACAATTAAAACACAGTGTAACGAAAACAAATCACAGTATACAAAATAGAAAAAAGCAACAAAGCAATATAAAATGCAACACATAAAAAGCAAACCAACCTTTCCTTCACAGCAAACTGCAGCAGAGTCTGGGTGAGCCTTTCCAGTAAAGCCCTGAAATGTTTTATTTTACCCCTTAAATAGAAGGTGAAGTTCCAAGCTGCACACCCTCAGTTCACCAATGATTAACCTTAACTGACAGGTTCTAACGCAATTGTTACTCCTTAATTGACCTGTTCTAATTCCTGTCTGACTCACAAGAGACAGAGCTGTTGTGTCTTTTCAAATTTAATATGCAGTTAAAAGCAGAATACAATAAAAGCACAGTGCATGGAAAGCAAATCACAGTATACAAAATAGAAAAAGGCAATAAAGCCATATAAAATATAACACATAAAAAGCAAACCAACCTTTCCTTCACAGCAAACTGCAGCAGAGTCTGGGTGAACCTTTCCAGTAAAGCCTTGTAATGTGTTATTTTCCCCTTAAATAAAAGGTTTAGTTCCTAGCTCCACCCCTCAGTTCACAGATGGTTGACCTTAACTGACCTCTCCTAACATAGGTGTGACTCCTTCATTGACCTGTTGTCTTTCCTGTCTGACTCACAAGAGACAGTGCTATGTCTTTTCAAGTTTATAATGCAGTTGAAAGCAGAATACAGTTAAAGCATGGTGTAAAGAAAACAAATCACGGTATACAAAACAGAAAAAGGCAACAAAGCAATACAGAAAACAACAAATAAAAAGCAAACCAACCTTTCTCCCAGAACATTCTGCAGCATAGTCTAGATGAGACTTTCCAGTAAATCTCTGAAATGTTTTATTTTTCCCACTAAATGGAAGAGTTAGTTCCTAGCACCACCTGCTAAGTTCACAAATGATTAACCTTAACTGACCTCTTCTTAATGTGTGACTCATTAATTGACCTGTTCTCATACCTGTGTGACTCACATGAGAAAGAGCTGTGGTGTCTTTTCCAGTTTTAATATGCAGTTAAAAGCAGACTACAACTAAAACACAGTGTAAAGAAAAAAAACACAGTATACAAAAAGGAAAAAGGCAATAAAGCAATATAAAATACAACAAATACAAAGCAAACCAAACCTTCCTTCATAGCAAACTGCAGCATAGTCAGGGAGTGACTTTCCAGTAAAGCTTTGAAATGTTTTATTATACCCCTTAAATAGTGGGTTTCATTCCTAGCTCCACTGCATCAGTTAACAGATGACAAGCCTTATGTTGACTCCTTAATTGATCTGTTCTAATTTCTGTCTATTTCAAAAGAGGCTGAGCTCTTGTGTCTTTTAAAGTTTAAATAGGAAGCTAAAAGCAGAATACAACTAAAAAACAGTGTAAAGAACAATTCACATTATAAAAAAATAGAAAAAGGCAATAAAGCAGTACAGAATACAACAAATAAAAAGCAAACCAATCTTCCCTCACAGCAAATTGCTGCAGAGTCTGGGAGAACCTTTCCAGTAAAGCCCAGAAATGCTTTATTTTACCCCTAAAATAAAATGTTTAGTTCCTAGCTTCACCACCTCAGTTCACAGATGACTAACCTTAACTGACCTCTCCTAACTTATGTTTGACTCCTTAATTGACCTGTTGTAATTCCTGTCTGACTCACAAGAGAAATAGCTGTTGTGTCTTTTCAAGTTTAATATGCAGTTAAAAGCAGGATACAACTAAAACACAGTGTAAAGAAAACAAATCACAGTATACAAAGTAAAGAAAGGCACTAAAGCAATACAGAATACAAGGAATAAAAAGCAAACCAACCTTTCTCTCAGAGCAATCTGCAGCAGAGTCTGGGTAAGCCTTTCCAGTAAAACTCTGAAGTGTTTTATTTTACTCCTTAAACAGAAGGTTCAGTTCCTTGCACTACTGCCTCAGTTCACAGATGATAAACCTTAACTGATTTCTTGTAACTTATGTGTGACTCCTTAATTGACCTGTTCTACTTTCTGTATGACTCACAAGAGACAGAGCTCTGGTATCTTTTCAAGTTTTTAATATGCAATTAAATGCAGAATACAACTAAAACACAGTGCAAATAAAACAAACACAGTATACATAATAGAAAAAGGCAATAAAGCTATACAGACTATAAAAAATAAAAAGAAAACCAATGTTTCCCTCTCAGCAAACTGCAGCAGAGTCTGGGTGAAGCTTTCCAGTAAAGTTCTGAAATGTTTTATTTTAACACTTAAATAGAAGGTTTAGTTCCTACTCCACTCCCTCAGATCACAGATGACAAACCTTAACTGACCTCTTCTAACTTATGTGTGACTCCTTTATTGACCTGTTCTAACTTCTGTCTTACTCTAAAGACACAGAACTGTGGTGTCTTTTTGTTTTCTGATATGCAGTTAAAAGCAGAAAACAACTAAAACACAATATAAAGAAAACAAATCACGGTATACAAAATAGAAAAATGCAATAAAGCAATGCAGTATACAACAAATAAAAAGATAACCAACCTTTCCGTAAGAGCAAACTGCAGCAGAGGCTGGGTGAGCCTTACCAGTAAAGCTCTGAAATGTTTAATTTTACCCCTTAAAAAGAAGGCTTAGTTCCTAGCTCCACCTCCTCAGTTCACAGATGATAAACCTTAACTGAACTCTTGTAACTTATGTGTGACTCCTTAATTGACCTATTCTATTTTCTGTGTGACTAACAAGAGACAGAGCTGTGCTGTCTTTTTAAGTTTTAATATGCAGTTAAAAGCAGAATAAAAGTAAAACACAGTCTAAAGAAAACAAATCACATTATACAAAACAGAAAAAGGCAATAAAGCAATATACAATACAACATATAAAAAGCAAATCAACATTTACCTCTCATCAAACTGCAGCAGAGTCTGGCTCAGCCTTTCCAGTAAAGCTCTGAAATGTATTATTTTACCCCTTGAATAGAAGGTTTATTTCCTAGCTCCACCCCTTCAGTTCACCAATGATTAACCTTAACTGACCTCTTCTAACTTATGTTAATTAACTCCTTAATTGGCCTGTTCTAATTTCTGTCTGGCTCACAAGAGACAGAGCTGTTGTGTCTTTTCAAGTGTTAATATGTAGTTAAAAGCAGAACACAACTAAAATACAGTGCAAAGAAAACAAATCACAGTATATAAGATAGAAAAAGTCAATAAAGCAATACAGAATACAACCAATAAAAAGAAAATCAACATTTCCCTCACAGAAAACTGCAGCTGAGTCTGGCTGAGTCTTTCCAATAAAGCTCTGACATGTTTTATTTTCCCCCTTAAATAGAATGTTTAGTTCCGAGCTTCACCCACTTAGTTGACAGATGATTAACCTTAAAAGACCTTTAATAACTTATGTGTGACTCCTTAATTGACTTGTTCTAATTTCTGTCTGACTCACAAGAGATACAGCTGTGTTGTCTTTTCAAGTTTTAATATGCAGTTAAAAGCATACTAAAACTAAAACACAGTGTACAGAAAACAAATCACAGCATACAAAATAGAAAAAGGCAATAAAGCAATACAGAATACAACATATGAAAAGCTAACCAACCTTTCACTCACGGGAACTGCAGTAGAAAATGCGTGAGCATTTCCAGTAAAGCTCTGAAATATTTTATTTTACCCCTTAAATAGAAGGTTTAGTTCCTAGCTCCACACCCTCAGTTCACCGATGACTAACTTAAGTGACCCCTTCTGCCATAATTGTGACTCCTTAATTGACCTGTTCTAATTCTGTCTGACTCACAAGAGACAGAGGTGTCGTGTCTTTTCAAGTTTAATATGCAATTAAAAGCAGAATACAATTAAAACACAGTGTAATGAAAACAAATCACAGTATACAAAATAGAAAAAAGCAAGAAAGCAATATAAAATACAACACGTAAAAAGCAAACCAACCTTTCCTTCACAGCAAACTGCAGCAGAGCCTGGATGAGCCTTTCCAGTAAAGCCCTGAAATGTTTATTTTACCATTTTAATGGAAGGTTTAATTCCTAGCTGCACCCTCTCAGTTCACAGATGAGTAACCTTAACTGACCTATCGTAACTTATGTGTGTCTCCTTAATTGACCTGCTGTAATTCCTGTCTGGCTCACAAGAGACAGAGCTGGTGTGTCTTTTCAAGTTTTAATATGCAATTAAAAGAAGACTACATCTAAAACACAGTGTAAAGAAAAGAAATAGCATACAAAATAGAAAAAGGCAATAAAGCAATACAGAATACAACATATAAAAAGCTAACCAATGTTTCACTCAATGGAAACTGCAGTAGAGACTGGGTGAGCTTTTCCAGTAAAGCTCTGAAATATTTTGTTTTACCCCTTAAATAGAAAGTTTAGTTCCTAGCTCCACACCCTCAGTTCACCAATGATTAACCTTAACTGACACCTTCTAACTTATGTGTGACTCCTTAATTGACCTGTTCTAATTCCTGTCTGACTCAAAAGAGACAGAGATGTTGTGTATTTTCAAATTTAATATGCAGTTAAAAGCAGAATACAATAAAAGCACAGTGCATGGAAAGCAAATCACAGTATACAAAATAGAAAAAGGCAATAAAGCCATATAAAATATAACACATAAAAAGCAAACCAACCTTTCCTTCACAGCAAACTGCAGCAGAGTCTGGGTGAACCTTTCCAGTAAAGCCTTGTAATGTGTTATTTTCCCCTTAAATAAAAGGTTTAGTTCCTAGCTCCACCCCTCAGTTCACAGATGGTTGACCTTAACTGACCTCTCCTAACATAGGTGTGACTCCTTCATTGACCTGTTGTCTTTCCTGTCTGACTCACAAGAGACAGTGCTATGTCTTTTCAAGTTTATAATGCAGTTGAAAGCAGAATACAGTTAAAGCATGGTGTAAAGAAAACAAATCACGGTATACAAAACAGAAAAAGGCAACAAAGCAATACAGAAAACAACAAATAAAAAGCAAACCAACCTTTCTCCCAGAACATTCTGCAGCATAGTCTAGATGAGACTTTCCAGTAAATCTCTGAAATGTTTTATTTTTCCCACTAAATGGAAGAGTTAGTTCCTAGCACCACCTGCTAAGTTCACAAATGATTAACCTTAACTGACCTCTTCTTAATGTGTGACTCATTAATTGACCTGTTCTCATACCTGTGTGACTCACATGAGAAAGAGCTGTGGTGTCCTTTCCAGTTTTAATATGCAGTTAAAAGCAGACTACAACTAAAACACAGTGTAAAGAAAAAAAACACAGTATACAAAAAGGAAAAAGGCAATAAAGCAATATAAAATACAGCAAATACAAAGCAAACCAAACCTTGCTTCATAGCAAACTGCAGCATAGTCAGGGTGTGCCTTTCCAGTAAAGCTACCCTTTAAATAGTGGGTTTCCTTCCTAGCTCCACTGCATCAGTTAACAGATGATAAGCCTTAGGTTTGACTCCTTAATTGATCTGTTCTAATTTCTGTCTATTTCAAAAGAGGCTGAGCTCTTCTGTCTTTTAAAGTTTAAATAGGAAGCTAAAAGCAGAATACAACTAAAAAACAGTGTAAAGAACAATTCACATTATAAAAAAATAGAAAAAGGCAATAAAGCAGTACAGAATACAACAAATAAAAAGCAAACCAATCTTCCCTCACAGCAAATTGCTGCAGAGTCTGGGAGAACCTTTCCAGTAAAGCCCAGAAATGCTTTATTTTACCCCTAAAATAAAATGTTTAGTTCCTAGCTTCACCACCTCAGTTCACAGATGACTAACCTTAACTGACCTCTCCTAACTTATGTTTGACTCCTTAATTGACCTGTTGTAATTCCTGTCTGACTCACAAGAGAAATAGCTGTTGTGTCTTTTCAAGTTTAATATGCAGTTAAAAGCAGGATACAACTAAAACACAGTGTAAAGAAAACAAATCACAGTATACAAAGTAAAGAAAGGCACTAAAGCAATACAGAATACAAGGAATAAAAAGCAAACCAACCTTTCTCTCAGAGCAATCTGCAGCAGAGTCTGGGTAAGCCTTTCCAGTAAAACTCTGAAGTGTTTTATTTTACTCCTTAAACAGAAGGTTCAGTTCCTTGCACTACTGCCTCAGTTCACAGATGATAAACCTTAACTGATTTCTTGTAACTTATGTGTGACTCCTTAATTGACCTGTTCTACTTTCTGTATGACTCACAAGAGACAGAGCTCTGGTATCTTTTCAAGTTTTTAATATGCAATTAAATGCAGAATACAACTAAAACACAGTGCAAATAAAACAAACACAGTATAGGTTCATGGGTTCATAGGTTCATACTAATGGGGCCCCCC